>NC_056735.1:991858220-991870720 GCF_019279795.1 Protopterus annectens | reverse complement strand
CTATTAATAGAATATTTTGAACCTATAGAGAGTGATTTATGCACTGTGATATTACAACAGAAGAAGAATTATTTGAATTAAGTAATGATGGCTCAACAGAGGCTTTTTTACAAAGTATGATAGAGAAAGTCCAGAGATATGAAAAAAGACTGCTTGAATACAAAAAGAAAAAATTATCCAGGGATATGGATGATTTTAAAAAACAGAATGTATTCACGTGGCCTAAGGAAAATGAAGGTGATGAGGGATCGGTTGCAGTACAATACCATGGAAGGAAGCAAGGCACAGGGGAGCATGCTGCAGTTGTTGGCAGGGATGCTGTACGATTGTCAAGGATACAATAGGACAGTGCTCCAACAGAACTGATAATGTTATACAAAAAGAGACAGGGGCAATCTTAGATCCTATTGTCACATTAAATTCCAATATTCTGACTTCTCCACAAGCTGCTGGTTCTGTTTATTCTACTCTTATGGAAATGTTAGCTGACAATGAAGAGAAGGATGATGGAAATAAACGAGGCCGTATAGATGTACGGAGACAACTACTGGCTGAAGGGGGACCAGTGCAACAACAGCCGGTTTTTCCACTACCTATAAGAGGAGGCAGAAAAAAGTCGGTGGACATGGATAATCAGAGAGGCCAGAAACGGAAGGAAGTGCCCTATCAACAAGTGCGTACAATAAAGAAGATGTGGACACAAAGAACATAGTATGGAACATTTCGAAATATGTTTTATCAGAAACAGAATCTGGACTTTTGAATAAAGGACTTGGATTCATATTGACTGATAATATAGATGCAAGTGAAGCTATTATTTCAGTGCTCATGTTTGCCAGGAATCTAGCCTTAAAAATGTCTTTAGGTATGAATGAGACTAATGAAAAATTATTTAAAAAGAAAAGTTCCTTTTTACCACAGTTACCTAGCAATGTTGATGTATTTATAAAAGCATTTGAAAATACTGTTTATAATGATCTAAGGTTTAGTTCAGGACAAATTGGAACAAATATGTCCAAAATAGAGTTGCAGGCACTCAACAAGCTTAAAAACAATGTTGATATAGTGATAAAACCAGCCGATAAGGGTGGACCAATTGTCATGGATTCCACATACTATTTAAGTACGATGTTTGAAATGCTCGAATTGGAAGCATATGAGAAAATTGACATGGATGAGGTGAATAGAGTGATAGAAGGTGTTAACAGGGCATTGGATGAATGTTCTAATATGAAAATTTTGACCATTGATCTATTGAACCATTTTAAAGTTGAATACCCAGTAATACCATGTCTGAATGGCCTCCCAAAGATACATAAACATCCAACCCTGCCCAAATTTAGACCAGTGGTAGCAGGAGCTGGGTGGGTGACTGATGCTATTTCTGTTTACTTGGATCATGAGTTAAAACAAGTGCTCGAATCTTATGAGCAAGTTCTGAAAGATACAGAACATTTTTTGAGGGATCTTTATACCTTTATGCAAACGAGGAATGACTTAACTGATTTGATTTTAGTAACCTTGGATCTTGAATCACTTTTTACAAGTATACCAAATGGTGCAGGGATAAGTATAGTAAATAATTTGCTACAAACAGACAGAGGTATGGATAACCTCAAAGCAGATTTTATATGCTTTTTGCTTGAGATTGTATTAGATAACAATATTTTCTTGTTTCATGACAAGCTGTATAAACAAAGAAAAGGCGTAGCGATGGGCACAAGCTGTGCCAATGCTTACGCCAATATAGTTATGGTTGCATGGGAAAAAGAAAATATAATGAACAATGTAAGGGTGTTATTCCATCGACGTTTTGTGGACGACCTGTTTTTGGTCTGGAATGGTACGAATGAAGAATTAAGGGACTTCTTTAAATGTTTGAATCAAAGTAGTGAATTTTTGAAATTCACAATAAAACAATCAGATAAAACCATCAATTTTTTAGATGTAACATTAATTAAAGCAGGACATGAACTACCCACTAGTATTTATAGAAAAGCTTGCTATTGTCTGACATTTCTACATCGTAACAGTATGCATAATCCGACTATATTTAAGAACATAGTGAGGGGACAAGCATTGCGATTGGCTAGATTGTGCTGTGAAGAGAATGTGTTAACTTCTGAGTTAATGAAGTTAAAGAAAGATTTTATGGCCAGAGGCTACAGTGAAAAAGACATAGAAATAGTATATAAACAGGTCTATGCAGAAAGGAATACACGAGCCAAACCTTATTATTCGAAAAGAAATATCGATAATAAGGGTCCAAATGTTAAAAAGCAGGGCTTAGGCCTTGTAGTACCATATGGTAGTAACATCAATAGAGTTAAGGAGGCTATCGAAATTAATTGGAAAATATTGTTGGCTGATGAGAAAACTAAAGACATTGTAGGTGATCGTCCTAAATATATTTATAAGAATAACACGACTTTAAGACAGCAACTCTGTTATCGTAATAATTTTTTACAGTATAACACTGATAAACCAGATCCACTTAGGTATCTAGGAACCAGGAAATGTAATGGTTGTGGCCAGTGTCAGTATATTAATGAATCGAGGTTTTTTAAGCACCCAGATACAGGACACTTATGGAAGTTAAGATTAAATGGTACATGTGCATCCAGAAATTTAGTTTATGTGGCCCAATGTCAAAAATGTTTTTGCTATTACGTAGGAAAAACAAATCGTTCCCTAAGGGAAAGAATTAGGGATCACATTTACAGCATTGCAAGAAAGGAGAATTACAATGCTATAGCAAAACATGTATTGAATGAAGGTGTAACACATACATTTACTTTCCAGATATTACATGTAAAACATTTAAACATGAGAATGGGCAACATCACTAACGATACTGAATGCACAGAACTTGAATGGATTCTACGACTAGGAGCGCATAGGGGGAAAGGACTCAATGATAGTATATCTATTAAGCCCATATTAAAAGCTAGGACATTAAGATGAAATACAATGTAACTGAATATTCATTGTCAATGTTTATTTTTAATCTTAAAAAGTTAATAATTTAACAATGCATATTTATATGTAATAGATTTATCTAAGATGATGTGTCATTTATATTTTATACATTTACAAGATTATAATGTGACAATACTGTACGTCATATTGTTTATATCTACAATTCACAATCATACAAATATATATATATATATATATATATATATATATATATATATATATATATGTATTTGTATTACAGAATATGTTAAGTTATTTGATACAGTAGTATATTTGCAATTAGTTAATAGTAATATTTATAGTTAGTATAATTGATTTAATACATCATGCTTGCAGTATTTTTATCTATGAACATAATAGGTTACTATGATATTTGATGTGCCGGTAATGTTACCATCGGTTGCTGACATCAAGTTGTATCATATACCAAAAAGTTTAGATAGTTATAATGTGTAAATATTAGATACATTTTAGGAAAGTTTGTACATACAGATACGATGATAGTTATATATTTATAAAGTTTAGATAGTTATTATGTGTAAATAGTAGATATATTTTAGGAGAGTTTGTATATATAAAGATATTATGACAGTCATGTTATATTTTATATATTGACAACGGTAATATCCGTTGCCGAGGACAAGTAAGTTTATACACCAAGACAGTATGTATGGGTGAATGGTGGATATATATATACATTTTTGGAAAGTTGGTAGTTACGTAAAATTTTATGTGTTGGCAATGATAACATCGGTTGCCGACAATAAGCAGCACCATACACCAAGAAGTTCAGATAGTGGATAAATACATGTATTTTTGATTTTTTGATATTTTATGAAGTGGTCATGAGTATAAAATTACACTATTGGTGTGATTTATTTTATTTCATTTTATACATAATGGAATGGATTTTTATTGGATTCATATACATGCATTTTTATATATAATTTTGATAAAACATGATATGAAGGCTAGTATTTTTACTGCTATGTTAAGTAGTTAACATTGTATTTCTTTAAATCTAGGGTTTCAATTAATCAATTTAAGAGTTTAAATATTTAATAAATATGTGTGACTAGTGGTTGTTAATTGTAACGTCTGAGGAAGCGGTTAGTAAACCGTGAAAGCGCTTACGTTTGTTTGTTCCTGTATCGTTGGATTAAAACCTGTTTTCTGTGTACGATAAAGTGGATTTATTGGATTCGTAAAGTTGGAATTTAAATATTATATGAAAAGAGTGATTAAGTTGCTACCATATATATATATATATATATATATATATATATATATATATATATATATATAAAAATTAATATATATATATATATATATATATATATATATAAAAAAAATGTATATATATATATATATATATATATATATATATATGTTTCGTATTAGTTTGTAACAGTAATACATCTGAAGACTGGAATGTGTTGGTTCACAAACTACAGTACATTACATGTACTGTACATATGTACACAAGGCCACTGTCCCATTTGTGATCATTACAGTTAAATGCATATGGTACAAGGTGCAGTCTCAGTACCATGAAACATGTGTACACCTCAGATGGCTTAGTGATATGTCCCATGACTATAGTGTGCATGGTTCAGGGTTCGACACCTGCGATGCTTTACTAATGTTTTTTACTGTAGAGTAAGGCTCATTTAAGCAGTTGTAAGCATGTTTAAAAGTGTTTCAGTGACATTATAGCAGCGGGTAAACACAGTTAAACAAATGTTGTAACATATAACCTGTGCACGCAAAAACGGCCACAACCGCTAATTACTCCGGATATATTCCTGTCAGTGGCGTAACATCTCACTATGTGCTGACATGACATTACATTCTCTGTTGACTCTACTCTCCTGCACTCATAGGTTTATATGGTTGATTCAAATGTTTATTATACAGACGATTGCTACCTATATATGCAACTGTGGTTAAGGTATACTTTTGCACATGATAAACATCCCTGCCTTTATTGGGATTGTAACCTCGAATGCACAGATACTATGTGGATGGTGTAACCATTACACTGTTGACATTAATGTTGCTTCCGTCTATTTCCTATTTAGATGATTTCTATGTGTAAGCTAGGCTAAGCAAAGAGTGGGAGCCCCCAAACTCACTGAGCTTCACGTACTCTTGACATAACAACATATAACAAATGTACTGAGAGACAATACATTACATTCGTAACTACATTAGGCATAGTCCCTCACTGACAAACTTCACGGGAAACCTTGTTGTGTGAATGGGTAACAGACTATACACCCATGGGATCATGTGTTCCAGAACCATACAGCCAGGGGGTGGGGGAGCCTGTCCTGTTTGATAGCTGCAAGACCTGTTGGGGGAATTGAATGGTGTTGAATTGCCACATTAACATGCCCTCTTTAGATCACTAAGTGCCCCTATCACCCTCCACAATGCCAGTCTTCAACAGCTTACAGTAACTCTGCCTGGAAATGCTTCATTGGCTTTGATTGACTGAGGCTCAGTTACTTCATCAATGGTGCGGGAAGGACAACACACTGTTGCTATGCTTCTAATTGCCCTTGGGCAGATAGATGGTAGGCTATCTGTGAACCTCTAATGTGCAGGCCATCACAGCCATAATATGTGAATAAACAGACCTTCAGATCAAAATATACAGTGTGAACTCACCATGTAGTCAGGAAACATTTAAGTACAGCAAGAAAGTACAGAACACTGATCCTTAGTCACTCCAAAATCCTATCTTGTAAGCTAGAAGACTTGTATAAGTTTAAGGCATTCTATTGCTTACCACTAGGTTACCTACATGGGATAGGAAAAACAAGCACAGATGGGGAACATGCATGCAATGATACCATAGAGGCCTATTTGTCAGCCTTATACTTACTTATACTTAGGAATACTGGCCAAGGCTATTGGCACCCCCATGGTGCCTTATTTAGGAGAGTCCTGAAGGTGAATACCAGCTCCATAAACAGCACAATAGCAGATTCAATGAGGTTTATGCTACTCAACACCAGGGGTTGTGATCACAACATGCAGGCACTCACAGCACTCCTCAGGATGGACAACATCAACATCTGTGCATTAACTGCAATCTGTCTTAAGGCTCCTGAGAGCACACCAGCACTACCAGACTACAACCCATACCACACATTTCAGCCACAGAACATAGACTGACAGACATGGAGGGGCTGTATCCATATTCATCAGGGATATCTACACCTCCAGATTAGTGGGGCAGCATGATACCTCTGTGATCATCCATGTGCAGCTAACATCAGCATTGTAGAATATGATCTGCTACGGATCACCCTCCATGACCCAGGACCGCCACTCCACATACCTGGAGACAGTGGAGAGCACGACAGTCTTAATGCACACCTTGGCATTTGTCTATGTCAACTACCATACCATTAACTGGGAAACGTACTCCAGTACTCACTTCCAGGACCAGCACTTCCTGGAATGTATCACCTCATATGCCCTGTATCAGGTGGTAATCTCCCTAACGTGGGGTGGAAACTACTAGATGTGGTCATCACCAACATGGGCAACAGGTGCACCACAGTGGAGGTTAACCGGTCACTGGTTAGATCTGACCATGAACTATTCACTGTTTTCACACCTTAGCATCTCCCCCACCCATGGATACCATAGTGTATACCTTTCCTACAGCTAAATGTACACTACTAGTGACAGGGGTGGGGGGTTTCACAGCTCAAGATACAGACAGATTTACAAATGCAGTCTTTAAGCATCTACACGGATGTATGGATCGTGCGATCTCTGGTAAACCAAGACTCACTCCTCCTATACAAGGACACCAGTCTGGTGGACCTCTGCAATAAACAAGCTATACTACAGATGTAGGAAAGTGTTCCAGACACACATTAAATCCCACGAAGGGCAGACATCAGAAACCACTATTAGTATGATACGTAGGTCCCTCATGACATCATCCAAGGCTAACATCTGCAGGAGAATATGTAAGGATTCGAAAGATAACCACAAAGCCTTCTTTGGCTATATCAAGGTTCTACATGGTGACACAAAGAATTGCACTGAGCCAGTGCAATATAGCGCAAAATATGCTGACCCTACTGATATAGCCAACACCCTTGCAGATACATTTGGTGCATACTTCAACCCCTAAAGAGCCCACAACACTACCCAAAAGATACAATGTCCCAACGATCAGAGACACACAGGTGGAAATGGACCTCTCTAACAGCAGAACACAGCATCAATGGAGGCAGATGTTAACCCAGACTGCATCTTGCAAACTGTACAAGACAACCTGTCCCCCACCTAATTAAGCATTCCTACCTCAGCCTCTCCAGAGGCTACATGCCCATACAATGGCGCATGGCAACAGTTATTCCACTCCATCATGGTGAAATCATAACTGACCATGGTAAATACCACCCCATAAGCCTGACTAGCCTGGTCTGCAATGGTATGGTTTGCATCCTCATGGCACTCATTAACAATGACATTGGTAACCTTCGAACACGTGACCCAACCCAGTTTAGCTTGGTTGAGTGCAGTTCATGCCTACTGAACCTGTTCGACATCTTACATACAGTCACCAAGACATTAGATGACAGGGGAGGTGGTTCACACATACTACCTGGACCTCACCAAGGCTTTTGACACCATGCCCCACTCAGGTATTATTGATAAACACAGCAGCCTGTACATACACCCATACATCCCAGGTTGGATCGACAATGGGCTTACACACAGAACCCCCACGGTATGACTAGCAGTCTCCCGGTCCAACTCTTGAACAGTCATGACTGGTGTCCCACAGGACTCAGCCCTGGGAGCCCTACTGTTTGGCATATACGTCTCAGATGTACAGGCAAACACAGGTGGACTACAGCAGTCCATGTTGACAATGACTGCAAATTGGTAGCTATGATTGATAGTCCAGCTGACACAGGCATTCCTCAGGGGGCCTCACAGAGAATGTGACAGAATGCCAATGACACAGCCTCCAGCCAAGTTCCATTAACTGCATGGTCATTCCATTGTGGAATTGGCACCCACATATTAACACATGAGCGGCAGCCACTTTAATACAGACGAGGTAATGGAGTATCTGGGGACTATGGTAGATAGTGATCTCCCCCCGTGACAATAATATCTCCACAGTAGTTAGGACATCCTTCTATATAGGCCATCTGACTAGTAAGGGATTCACATTTAGACATACTGGGGTTATAGTGCCCCTTTACTCATCACTCATCGGTCCCATCATAGGGTATAATACTCCATGTGGGATGTACCTCAGAGGACACGTCCAACAGCTGGGGGGTCCATGAATGTACCTCAAGGGGAATACTGGCCTCCAACATATGGCCTATGCAGCAGGACTGAATATTTATTTATTTATTTATTATTTATTTTACATTTGTTAACCGGGAGAGTCCGACTGGATACATGTCCATTTTCAGCGGAGGCCCGGGGAGAAAATCTCCAGGTACATAACTGACATATGAACATTGTTAATGCAAAAAAGGAAGATAGTTGAGTTCTAAATACAATATAAAGATACATCACATCTTGGGAAAAAAATAACAGCAGCATAAAAAAAAAAAATAAACTCCTGCTTTACTCAGTGGCATCTCATTTACCCAGAGATGATCTCCACTGACATACAAAGCCATGTAGAACTCAGGCTTGATGGATATGCTCCACTTGTGGGAATCCATGTCACAGTGAGCCACACACTGTAGTGAGCTGACCTTGCCACAACAATAACCGGAAGATGCTGCAGGGACAGCTTCCTATCACAAACACTCCCCATACTTTGGAACAACATCCCTAACTACATCATACTGAGCCCCTGACTAACGCTCTGCAAGAGCAACCTTGAAGGGTGGATGGGGAACAGTAGATGCACCCCAGGGATCCTGCCATTGGCTCTGCTCCACAGAAGGATGGTTAATGACTCAATGGGGTGGCAAACGCTGGCACATTTTGGCTGGGCTTATGAATGGCCTCTGGCAGTTGGCCAAGTACCTACCTATGAATCTATACATACAGTATCTGCATATGCTGATAGCTTAATTTACTGTTCAGGTGTTGACTTACCTTGTGCCAATGGCTGTTGTGTGTGCAGTAGTTGATGGCTGCCTATGTTGGATGCACACAGTAGACTGCCTATACATGACAATTTACAGGTAATCTTGTGTGTGTGTGCCATCCATTTTTACTGTGTGTTCAGGTGGAGAAAGGTGTCAGTCCCTAGGTGCCTACACTGTCAGTGTGTGTGCTATATGTTCCCTCTTTGCCAAGGCATGGGAATATTGGGCACACGTTCATCTGCCTACTGTGGCTGGCACAGGGTGTTCATGGTCTGAGTACCTCTGTGCCTGTGGGACCCTTGTCAATGGTGGTGGTCTGTGAGGGCCTTCAGCATTCTGTCCCTACTGCAGCTGTTTCCGCAGGACCATATTGTGTAGCATGGCACACACTATGAAGATGTGGGCACACGTGCCTGGAGAGTACTGCAAGGATCCACCAGATATGTCCAAGCAATGGAACCATGATTTCAGCATCCCAAACACATGCTGTATGATGATTCTGGTTTGTGTGTGTGCCTCATTATGGCATTTCTGCATGGGTGTGTGTGCATTTCTGATGGGAGTCATCATACTCCATTCCAGTGCATAGCCAGCATCCCCCACCAGGTGGCCATTTGGGATGTCCCCCCTGGCAAATATCTGATACAGCTGTGAGGCATGCCAGATGTGGGAGTCATGATAGCTTCCAGGGCCACCAGCATACACATCCATGATAATGCCCTGGGCATTGCACACAACCTGCTAGTTGATGGAGGGGTATCCCTTGCAGCTTATGTAGGGCCTTCCCTGTTCACTGGGTGGTGACTTGATGTGTATGTGCGTGCAGTCTATTGCACCCAGTACCTCCAGGTATTCTGCCACATGATGGAAGAGATGCATATTGCTGGCCAACTCCTCGTGCATTCGGGGGAAGTATATTTGCTCATTGGCATGTGGTAACATGGCAACCAGGAACTGGTGTAGTACCCTGGATGCTGATGCCTGTGAGATACCCATGATATCCCCAGCCTCTAACATGTACATAATAAAAGTTCCCTGTCTGTATACATCACTGGTGCAGAATGTATGGGAATACACAAATGTGTGTGAGGTGCTTTCACACTTTTTAGTATTCTGCTATGGATGCTGTTGATGTTAGTGGGTGTGTATGAACTATTCCAGCTGCTGCTTGTCTTAATTATGGATTTTGCAATGAGTACTGCAAGTGTGTCTGGCCTTTACTGTGGAGATCTACTTGCCTACCTTGATTACTCTGTTGCCCTTTAATTCACTTTTTGACCTGCATCCCCTCCCATTACCAGGCATGCATCCACCTGCCGTCTTTCTTGTTTTGTACTTTCCCTACCCAGTCATGGTGAAATGTGCCTTGTAGCTGATATACTGCATATCGCCTTTGTTCTGCTTTGACAATTTGCTATTTTCTTTGCAGTACAGCCCCTCCCCTTCCCTGTTCTGCAGTTAGCTGCTTGCAGCCTTGTTAGCTGTTGTCAATGACCCACTGTAGGCTCCTAGGTGTTAATTAGCCATTTGTATTCCAATTTCACTGCTGCAGCATTTCCTTATTTCTTTCCTTTATCCTTCCTGTTTCAGCTGCAGTGCGCGATGCATATACCCGTTTACCAGGTCTACACGCGTTTTCATCTCCGTTCACATGCATACTCGGTTACCTTGTGTACTCTCAGCTAAGCATAGCTATGGACAATTTGATACACCCTAATCCTGCAGCTTTGCCTAGCTAGGGGCAGACCAGTTTAGCAATGCACCAATGCGCTTACAGCAATGGTGATGCACCCCTCTCTTGATGTCATCTTTATCTCAAGGGCTCACCAAGGTGTTATAATGCTATGCAGTGAAGTGCATCCTTACACCAGCGGGAAATCTGCAATTCACTATTACTCCTCTCATTTGCATGGCATTGCCTACTAATTCCTAGCTACTGTGCATAACACTGTCACTGCCCCTTAGCAATCCTTGCGCCATGAGTATGGTGTATCATGCCTGCCATTGACTATTATGGGGAAATCATGTTATGTGTTTCTTTGTGGTTTTATTCTATGTTTTTATATATTCCTTGTGATCCCCTTTGCGCACCGCTGCCCTGCACTTCCACATCATGATAGTGCGACTATATATATTAAATGTTTATTTTATATTTTGTACATGTTTTTTATGACAATGGGTATATATTTAGCCATTGGCATATATTAACATTATAATACATGTGTTTGGTCGGCTGTCATGACTCCGATTTTATGTTTGCAAAAATGTAAACCGTTTTCTACGGTTTACATTTCTGCTTGCTTACACTACGCCTGCACCACTTCCTGAATCGCTACATACCTTCATTTGCATGCTACACTGCTGCATATGGGGTAATTAGCATACAAGGCTCAGGAGTTGTGCGGGCGTAGTGTACGCTGATAGTGCACTTGGACACAGCTCGTACCTGAATCGCTCACCGGCCATATATGATGTTAGAACGCCGACGCTACGCCTGCACCTGGCGCAAGCTTCATGAATCCCAGGGACACACACACTTACTGTATTTTATTCTATTTGCTTTTCTTTACCTGGAAAGTCCATCTGGGAAAAACTATATTTATATATATAATAAATATTATACTTATATGGACACATACCATATACATCTGAAAAAGCATACACAATCCTTTTTTCTTTTTTTTTTGTTTGAAACTTATTTGTGATCTGACCTCAATATAAAGGGCATCTGGCTTTTTTACGTTGTACTGATAAGTTCAAAAAGAGATAAACCATATAATGTCTACTACAGTTAATAGAGCTTGACTTTATCACACTGAATGCATCAATACAGAACAGTAAAAATAAGCAAAAGGTCATTGCATGTTCAGAAAACAGAGAGTAGAAAACACTTTCATGTCCTTAGGTAATTGCAATCATTGACATGAAGTCCTCATCAAGGAAGGCTTGTTATTGTTTTCTCATAAATGTTCTGATTTGCATGAGCACCTCTAGTCTGGTCCAATATACATTCATTGTTGATATTTTCTACCTTTTATGATGATCCATATTTGGGATCCATTCTTACTGTAAGGGGAATCATGCCTTTATAACCTTCTTTCTGGAACACATTGATTCTCCAGTAATGCTGTAATGATAGGGAACACCTTGATTCTCCACTAATGCTGTAATGATAGGGAGCGCATTGATTCTCCAGTAATGCTGTAATGATTATTCAGTCAAAATGTTAGTTATTAGGGTATCATGTTTCTTATGGCTCTGAAAGTGCATGTTGATGCAAAATCTGTTGTTCAGTGAACTATTTCTTAAGTGAATTTGAGCAATACTTTCAGCCATACTTCCTGAGTAATTTTTGGAGGTATGCTTTTCATTGTCACTTGGAATTTGGTGAGAATGTTAAAAGGGGGAACCAGGATATTTTTT
>NC_056735.1:991847982-991857720 GCF_019279795.1 Protopterus annectens | reverse complement strand
ACTGAAGAGTAGATAAGACTCAAGGACTCAGTTTCGGGGGTTTCTGGCTGAAACTTCACCAAATCGGACAAAAGGCCGCCTAGTGCTTCCCACTCCCACTGGTAAGCAAAGAAACTTCCTCCTTCCTAATAAGGCAATGGATCAGTAACAGGAACTAAAAAACAAAGCCCAGGGATCAGCAACTCTGAAACTGGACTACTCTAGTTCAGTAAAAGGCGGAAAACAAGAGATTTTTGTTTTATTACAGAGATAAGGAAAAACAGACAGTAAATGCTATAAATGCTGTAAATCGGCTAGCGCACTTTAGTGTGAAGCCTACAGAAACAATTTGCAACAATTAGTAACTTAAGTGCAATAAACAGTGTAAAATGCAGAAATCACTTAAAGTAGCAGTAAAACAGTGAAATGCAGTCGCTAGCTTAATAACAGTGGGAAAGCCACAAAAAATACTTATATCTGGTAGAAAGTCACTCGTTTAGCTCTCTGCTGCTTGGATCACTCTGCAGGCCACCACGAGGATCTGTGCTGAGTTGGTACAAGCTGGAAAACACGTGTTTAGCGTGTTTTATAGCAGGGGGCTGAAAGGAGCTAGGAACTGGCCCAAAACGACCAATAGACTACTAGTTTCTGGCTGAAACTTCACCTATTCGGACAAAAAGGCTGCTCAGTGCTTCCCACTCCCACTGGTAAGCAGAGAAACTTCCCTCCTTCCTAATAAGGCAATGGATCAGCAACAGGAACTAAAAACAAAGCCCAGGGATCAGCAACTCTGAAACTGGACTACACTAGTTCAGTAAGGTGGGAAAAGAAGAGATTTTTTTTTTTTTTTTTTTTTTTTTTTTTACAGAGACAAGGAAAAAAACAGACAGTAAATGCTATAAATGCTTTTAAGTGGCTAGCACACTTGAGTGTGTTAGCCTACATGTAAAATTAAGCAACAAATAAATTTTTAAGAGTGCAAAACAGTTAATCAACACAAAAACAGTTTAAATAGAATGCAGAGCTGTATAAACAGGCTAAGATGCAGTCGCTAAGCAGTAAATATTCAAAAGCCAGAAAAAATACTTAAATCAGTTATAGCAAATACAGTTATAACAAATGCTCTGAAATATACTGTATATTTCCAATATGTTTGAGAAGGACAGTCAGAACACAAGAAGGTTCAGGCGAGAAAGAAAAAAAAGTTTTGTTTTACTTTTTGAAAAGGGAAAAAGGAGGAACAGAAGGCCTTATCAAATGTTCTCTGTATTAAGAAGAATGAGCTAATGACACTAGACTGGGAGGTGTGTCACAGTAGGGGTGGGCAACTGCAAAGCCACCAAGTATAAGAGCAAGACACCAACAGGAAGGGAGGGTGGGACAAAACAGTTTTTAAACAGATAAAGATTTCTGAAGATTCTGAATAGACAAAGTGCTTTATATATATTAAATTATAAAAACAGTAATCTGTAAAAAAAATCAAAAGATACTTATATTTTGTAGCTCAGTTGCGGTCAAACAACTTCTCCAGCCTGCACTGTGTGCAAAGACAAAGACCAGAACAACGGGACATATATATACGGAACGAGGGAGGTCCCAGGACCAAGCCTTGTGGGATGCCACTTATATCTGGTTTGTAGTCTGATATGGATGCAGCATGTCTGACCATGTCAGTTCTGTCATTGGTCTGGTTTGCAACCCCTCTACTGACATAGGGGTTTATATTTAAGCTGGTGAACATATCCATACTGAACACGCAGGGTATTGTCTGGAAGCATTTGCACGGTCCAGCTACACTGTGTGGACCACATTGCCCTCATCAATGACCTTAATGACTGTTTCAAATGGGTCAAACATGTTTAGGGTCAGGATCTGCACTTACGACAGCCACACTGGGTAGGGTCCGGTCTCAGTAGGTCCCCGATAGCTTTATGTCTGCGGTACATGCTGATCCTTTCCATAGCTGTGCAGACCAAGCTTGTCAGGATCCTGTGGTGGTAGTTTGTAGTATCCATTCAGGCAACACCTTTGTTGAGAAGGACCACTGTTGTTGTACACTGCTCTTTGGGTGCATATCCTGTGTTAAGGCTGATATTGAGCAGTAGTGTGATTTGGCATTCCATTCTTCTTGGAGTCCATGTTGGACTCAGCCCAGGACACCATCTCATACCTTTGCTGCTGTGTGTTTTGCTTTGTAGATGATGGCGGTTACCTCAGCATCTGCAATGTCAGGGGGCCAGCAGTCTGCTGGGATAGATATTTTGCATTCTGGGGGTGGGGGTTGCACTGCACCTGTCAGGTTGTATGTTGGCAATATGTGTGTGTGTTTGGTATTTTGTTTGTAATATTTGTGTGATTCGGAGCATATCTGTGAATTCCCAACATGGTTCCTACCATCAGTTGCGTAAGCCTTGTGATTATCCTTAGTGTCCTGTACAATTTGTATCTTCATAAGTTCATAGGTTCATACTAGGTTATCCACCCTAGGGCATTTGTAAGCCTAGCCAGAGTGTGTGTGTCTTTCACCGCCCCTTGCTATGTGAATAGTATGGCCATTTATGATCTACTTTACTGTGCCTCTGTCTGGATGTGACACAGTGAAGACCCCCAGTGTACATCTACGATCATCCATCCACTTGGCAATATTCCTGTTGAGGGGTGTCAGTGAGGGGCTCTGCCTAACATGGAGTGGGGTCCTGTTCCAGGGTGTGGGGAGCCTCTGGGTTATATATCTGTCCCTCCAGCACATCCTATTTCATTAAGTGTTGAGGTTGACATCTGTCACTCTCACAGCTCCAATGGCTTTGATTTCCTGGGGTGGAGCATGTCCATTACTCCTGTGATTGACATGGCCTTGTACAACAGACATACAGTGCCTCTGTGTAGGCAGTCTGTGACTGCATTCAGCTGAGTTGTCTACAGCCAGGCAGCATATGACATATATTTGAGACCCTTTATCCTCTTGGTGAGGTACCTTTGAGGTATCAGGTAAGGTATATCCCATATGAGTCATTGTACTAGATTATGGGTCTGATAAGAGAAGAGTACAGGGGCACAATGACCTCTGTTGATGTAGATGTGAATCCTTTCATGGTACGGTGTCCAATATAGACAGTCTTTCTAGCCACATTGGCATTGTGAGTGTCACATAACAGGTTACTGTCCACTTGTGTCCCTAGGTCCCTGATTACTCCTTGCATACATAATGGTTTACCACCTATGTGGTAATTTTTGAGTACCTTGTTTGGTATTTGGTGGGACATTCATACTGTCCAGTGTCTTCAGGACGTCTGGGTGGGGTTCCTGTGTGTGAGAGTGTGGTCTGTCGCATGCTACAGACTGTACAGCAGTTTTGACTACAGTTAGGTGCACATGGGTGGTCTCCGCTGCTTCGTGCATTGTCAGTTACCTGGCCGTATGGGTGTCTGTGCTGCATATGGATACTCCCCCACCTTTGATGTTTTGATCCAGTGCTGGTGTGTTGTCAGTAGGCTTGCAGCAGGTTTCTGTCACTGCACAGACATCGATGTTCTCCATACTGGGAAGTGCCTAAGGAGCATGCATATTGCAGTTTACACATCTGGCATTGGTCAGCATTACCCTTATGTTTCTTAACACTTATGTTTTCTAGGGTGGTGGGTTAGTCTTTTTGGCCTTGCCTACGTACAGCTCTATGGAGGTGGCAAAAGCCTTATCCAATATCCAGATGCCCAGGGGTAACAGGTGCAAGCCATCCGTGGAACAGCAGCATGGCTTGTCATGCATGACATCTCAAGCAGACAGACATTAGATCCCCTTGGACTGACAGCTGTAATTGTGCCACCTGTTAAAGCTGATCATTCTGTGTTTGTACTGTGACATCATTCTTTTTGAGGGTTGGATGCTGCAAACGGCCAGTGTCATACCGGCCTGGAGTACATACTCAGAGAGCTCATCCATGGCTCTTTTCATGTAGTCCAGGGAGGTACATCTCAGGTCATTCACACCAGCATGGACAATGACTGCATCATATTTCTACTTGCTTTGGGGTGACCTGCATACTTGTGTTATGTGGCGTATTGTAGCAGCCTACAGGCAGCTTACTGTACCCTTTCCCTTGTTCAGTCTGGTGAGTGGGACAGCAGTGTGTCTGCCTATAGAGACACCTATTACAACTGTATCAGGCATGTTGTTTCTCCTTCTGGCCTCTGACTGTTTGGCACACCAGCTTTGTGTACTATGTGTTGCATGTGCTATGTTTGGAGGCTGTGGTTGCTTGGGGGTCTGCTTTGGAGGCCTCTGTTGGTGTGGTGTGTTTGTAATTAGGGCCTCCGGGAATGTTTTTCTGTGTTTATGAGTTTGGTTTACAGTTGTGATAGGTCTATGTGGGACTGGGTTTGTGGTGTGTGTGGTTACCTTCTCCTCCTGACTAGTTTTGACAGTACTGAGTTGGGGGAGCTCAGCCTCGGGTTTGGATAAATGGTTGAATCTCTCACATATATTTGTATTTATTGGGGGGAGTTGAGGGTTGTCTGTGTACTTGGGGCAGGTGTAACATTGCGTCCAGGATTTACAGATTCTACTTGTAGCTGGCCTTAGTGGATTGTATGTGTGGACATATTTTATTGCCATACTACTGATCAGTGATTACTTCCCTTTTTATGTTTGCTCTATCATGTAGTAGCTTCCTCATTCTCTTGCATGGTTTGGTAATGGCTGGAGTCCAGCATGCCAGATGCCTGCATGTATGGCATTGTGTCTTGTTGTTATTTGTGATTGCATAATCCAAGCATTCCTGGCTGTGTTCATGCAATGCCTGTATAACAGGTTCTGCTGTGTGTCCCATATTTTGCACCTGCACAGGGCCTTTAATGGATTCCACATCAGTTTGGAGGGGTGCAACTTATGCTTTACACATGTTTTTCACTGTGATTTTCTGGCCAGGGACTGTGGTCAGGATGTGTATATCTGGTGTGATTACTCCATGGTCTGGTCTTACCAGTGAGGGATACACTTCTCATCTTGCCATCCAGTATGCATGTTGCTGATTATCACATCCAGTATGCTTACCCCTCTTGTGGGAGTGGTACGTTGTTCCTGGGCATTTTGGTTTATGGATTCTAGGAACTTTTCTCCTACAGTGTTGGTGCTAGTATAATGCTCCCAGTGTATGTCTGGGTATTTTCAGTCAACCAATATAATGTGGTTTGGGGGGCTTGATATATTCATGCATTCCAACATAGGCCAGGTGCAGTTCCTGGTGTTAGGATGGTAGTCTGCAGCAGGCTATATACTGGGAGGCGGTTTTAGCCACTGGTACTTGACCATGGCTAGTCCATGCTGCTTCTTGTTGTGGTACCAACATGGGGGTGTGGTTATCCTTGAAAATTATTGCTAGTCACCCTCCTTTTGTAGCTTGTTCCATGTTTTGAGGCTGTACAGCACAGTATGAGGTGTAACCTGGTAGTGTTAGGGTGCTGATGTGAGCCTTGACCCAGTTTTCTATTACAGGACAGATATCAACATTCTCCATACTGTGTGTGTTTACACTGCATGCATCTTGCTGTTTAGACTTCTGGCATTGGGTAGCATTACATCTAGGTTCCTATCCCTTGTGGTACCTATGAAGGTGGGTTTGTGTTTTGAGACTTACCTATTCAGGGCACGCTGTGGGTACTGACAGCCTTTGCCAGTATCCATGAGGCCTGGACTGATAGGTGCACGCCACCCCTAGCAGGCGGTGCATCATGTCATGCTCAGCATGTCTTCCCAGGCTGAAACACATTGGCTCCCCTTTGACTAACTGCATTACTTCAGCCAATTATTGCAATTGATCATCCCATCGCCATATTGTGGCTTCATGCTTGGTGAGGGTGGATGTTAGTCAGGGTCCTCAAGTGTGCATATAGTACATGGTGTTACATTACTTAACACATGGCATTCATGCCTCAGGTGGTGCTGCAGGGCTGCCTCTGTCGGATGCACATATTACACTCCCTGTACATGTTTGTGAGCAGGTCATGTCATTTTAGGCATCCCTGTTATTATTTGAGTGAGTCAGAGAGGGGTATCCTTCCCAGGGTTCCTACTGAGCCAGTGTATGTGCTATGCGTTGCCTCTTTGCCAAGGCCAGGGCATACTGGGCACGCCTCCTTCTGCCTACTGGGGCAGGCTCAGGTTGTTCCTCCTCCGAGTCACGCTCTGCCTGTGATGGCCTTGGCAATGGTGGGGAGCTGCTTGTCCCGGCCCTATGGTTGTCCTGCTGCAGCTGTTTTCGCAAGATCATATTATGTAGCATAGCACATACCATGACAATTTGGGTACATGTAGTTGGTGAGTACTGCAAGGCTCCACCAGATGTGTCCAGACACCGGAACCGTGACTTGAGCAGCCCAAACACACAGTCTATTACATTACGTGTTTGTGCGTGTGCCTCATTATGGCGTTCCTGTTCAGGTGTGTGTGCATTTCTGATGAGTGTCATCAGCCACGGCTCCAGTGCATAACCTGCATCCCCCACTAGGTGTCCATGAGGGATGTCCCCATTGGCAAATGTCTGGTACAGCTGCGTCAAATGCCAGATGTGGGAATCATGGTAGCTCCCAGGGCAGCCAGCACACACATTCATTATTATGCCCTGGACATCACACATGACCTGGCAGTTGATGGAGGGGAAGCCCTTGCAGTTAATGTAGGCCCTACCCCGCTCACTGGCTGGTGCTTTGATGCGTATGTGCGTGCAGTCTATTGCACCCACTACCTCAGGGTATTCCGCTATTTGCTGGAAGAGATGCATATTGCTGGCCAATACCTCATGGGCATCGGGGAAATATACATGATCACTGACATGTGCTGACATGGCATCCAGGAACTGGTGCAGTACCCTGGAGGCTGATGCCTGTGATATCCCCATCATATCACCAGTTGGTCTCTGGAAGGTACCTGTTGCTAGTATTCTTAGGCCAACACATACCTTGGTTTCCACTGGGATGGGTTCCCCTCTGTTGGTTCTGTGTGTGAGACATGGCCTGCACAGCTCGACAATTTGCTGCAGGAGGTCTCTGTCCACTCTATAGTGCTCTACTATCTCCAGCTCATGTAACCAGTGGTAGGTGACCCTGGGCCTGTACACTCTTCTCCGTCTCCTCACTGTGGGTTGTCTGGCACCATCTGCATTGTCACCTCCCTCAGCAAGTCGCCTATGTCTCCTTATAACAGCTATGGCAGCCCCTAGCATTTCTGCTCTGAGTTCACCTTTTTTAGTTTTCACTTCTAATAGCTTACTCCTGTCTTGCAGTGTCTCTTGCGAGAAACATCCTGCACTGCTGTTTGCAGAGTTTTAAGTGCTTGGCTGAGCTACTATTCTGCCTGTTTAATTGCCTGCTTCTAATTGTTTTCACCTGCTAGCTCCAGCAGTATTCCCTGCTAGCTTCCTACTAATTCTGTTGCTTCCTTTTTCCTTTCTGTTTCCTCAGATGGGAGCAACGTGCATACTAGCAGAAACACGCTCACAGTGGCTTACACATGTGCACACATGCTTACAAGGTTCAGAATCTGCTTATTCGGGTTACAACGCGCGCACACCAGCGCAAACAGTCTTAGAAGTCTGCCAACACGCTCCCACATGCTCAGTCTGCCTTACACGTGCGCACACATGCTTACATGGTTTAGAACCATCTTATTCGAGTTTAAACATGTGCACACCAGCACAAACAGTCTTACAAGTCTGCCTACAGGCTCCCACATGCTCAGTCTGCCTTACACACGCGCACACTGGTCTACTCGCGCTTCATGGCGCGCACAAGTGCGCATGCACACCTAACAAGAAACTTTGGTGTAAGTAACAGTGTACACCTTCCATTTCTTGACTTTTCCATGCTTATCTTGTGGCACTCCTCTTTCCATGATATGTGTCTGACATCTGTCATGTAGCACTGACCTCCAATGAACTGCATTTCTTTCTGCCTTTCCCCCCTGTGATGTCACCTATCTCCTACTCTATTCCTCCCCCTTATGTATCTCTTACACTGCTCAGAACGTGCTCATTTGCTATGTGACTGTGGGATTCAGTATCCTAACACTCATTTACATCAGATTGCCTACTAATGTTTAGTTACATCTCTTACACTCAGCTTCCCCCCTTAGCAACCACTAAACAGTGGCCATGTTGTTTTTGGTCTGCTGGTCCCTGCATTGTAAATCAATGTATTGCATAAAACCCACATTTGTGGGTTTATAACCTTCATTTTTATGTTTTATATAGCGCAGCCCGTTTGCGCGGGGCTGCCCTGCGTTTAAACATCGGAGATCGCCGAAAAAAAAAATATGTATTTTTCATATTTGCATCAGGGTACCTTGCCAATGGCCACATATTTGGCCATTGGCATGCTGCCTGACACATATGCACCCTTTATTTGGAGCTGACATGGCTCCATTGTGATTTTTGCAGAAACGTACTCAGTTGTCAACTGAGTACATTTCTGCAGCTAAAACGGCTCTTACACGGGCTGCTTTGGGCTTCGTGGATCGCTAATCTACCTCATTTGCATGCCTTTCGGCTGCAAGTGAGGGGATTAGCATATCCACGCCCACTCCATGTAAGAGACGTTTTAGCTGGTCTCTTACATGGACTTTAGGGCTGTTCCTGGATCACAAAGGCTGCATGGAGTCTTACACATCTCTTACACTCCGTGCAAGCCTTCGTGAATCCGGCCCTATAAGTAGAAGGATCAGATGAGAAGGCAAGAAATGTGGAAAATGCATAAATATAGATGCAAGTACAGAAAACTCCTGGAACAACATCGTGTTGATCAGGAACAAATGCAGGAATGGTTAAGGAGAAATGAATTTAAAACAAAAGATGAAAGGTTAATATTGGCAGCCCAAGATAGTGGACTATGTACACATTCGTTTACAAAGTAAATTGAACATGTGGGTAAAACGGGAGTACTTTAGAATCTCGAATTCCTGAAAACTTGAACCTCATATGGTCAAGCCCATAAGATCGAGTTTTCAAAAACTCGAAATTGTAAAGTGTTAAAAAAAAAGACTTTAATTTAGTTGAATTTAAGTTTTTGCAGGGGGGCAAGTCCCCCCTGCACCCTCCCTACTTAAATATACCACCTCTGTGATCGCACTATAGCGAGGAAATGGGAAATCTCCCATTCTTTGATTCTGCATACAGCATGGAACGGAGATTTCCCTTTTCCCCACTGTAGCATGATCTTGGAGTTGGTATATTTAAGTAGGGGTATGTGGGGGGGGTGCAGGGGGGCAGAAACGATGTGTTTGACTTTTTTTCTCTTTTTTTTTTTCATTTTGAAATTTCGAGTTTATGAAAACTAGATCATATGGTCTCGACCATATGAAGTTCGATTTTTCAGGAATTTGAGATTCTGAAGTGAAACGGGGAAAAACAGACAAATGTGGTTTTGTAAAACAGAATAAGAAACAGTTGCACATCTTGCTGCTGGTTGTGATATACTAAAGGCAGAAGGACTGTATATTGAAAGGCATAATTTTGTGCCAAGACTGTTGCACTGAGGATTGTGCGAACATTATAATACTGAAGTAGCTGAAAAACATTGGAAACATAAGCCACAAAGCTTTATAAAAAAATAAGCTTATATCAGATGGGATCACCCATTACCAACACCTCAAAAAATAGATGCAAGAAAACCAGATATAGCGGTCAATGTAATGAAGACACAAGTAACATTGATCATTGAAATTTCTATACCTAGTGACTATAGTGTCTTATGTAGAGACAGGGGTCCCCTT
>NC_056735.1:991837982-991845482 GCF_019279795.1 Protopterus annectens | reverse complement strand
CACTTGCACAATTTTTGCATCGCACACAAGGTTGCGCCCTATCAGCTAGATGATCTAATGAAACCCAGCCTTAGAGCTCATGCACACAGCATTGTGTGGAAAGCTCCATATCTGACATTGAAGTAAAGTGTGTTCTGCTGTTCCACTTCTGACAATTTTGGCTCCACATTATTTTCTGTGATTGGCTTCCAAGTCATAATTATTGCCAATTGGCAAAGAGAGAAAATGAGCCAATCAGAGAATAACTGGCTTCAGCACAGCCTATTACAATGCCCTGAAGCATGAATGGGAAGTCAAAATAATCTTGCTATGTGATGTTGTTGCTAATTGCATTTAGAGTGGGGGGAGAAAAAAAAAAGGCAGGATAAAAGCAAATAACTGCAATACCTGCATTTACAAAGATGTATGGGAATGTGTGAGTGCAAGGTGGCTGACAACCTCTTTACTCAAAAATCAGGGATGAAGGTAAAGGCAAAACAGTCACTGGGGGCAAAGATCCCAGTTTAGAAACAGATTTTAAATATTGTTATATACTTTGAAATTTGATAGAATAGCTGATTTTGCACTAGTGTGTATTTTATAAAGACTGCGAATCAAAATGTAGGTGATTATTTAACACATTTAGTCCTCAGTCTGTAAAGAATATCGGAAGAACAGACAGCAATATGAGAAAAAAAGTCAGTGACAGTCTGCAAAGTCAGGATGGTTGAGAATATTGTATGTCTATGTGTGGGGAGGGGATAATGGAAGAGTAATGCTTTCAACTGTATATGTTTGACAAAAGTGACTTCACTGTTGGTAAAATGCATGTATGTATTTCTTCCTTCAATGAATCAGAATGGAACACCTAAGCGCTATATTGGGTCAATAAAGTGTCTGTAACTGGTGGGTATGTTTCAACGAGTGGATGAATGGGAGGGTGCCTCTGCATCATGTGTGTGTAACTCTGTGTCTGGCACGTACAACCACTAAACTGGCCAAATATTCATCGGATGTTCTATTCTGACTCTGTGAATAAAGAAATGCCTAAATCATACTAACAGTAAAATCACTGCTGTGTCTGTGTGTGTGTGTGTGTGTGTGTGTGTGTGTGTGTGTGTGTGTGTGTGTGTGTGTGTGTTTATATGTGTCAGCAAGCATTATTAAATACTTAAGGTATATTTTGATTGTAAGACTGTGACCATGGCCAAGGTTTACATTTTGTGCAGTGCGAACATGGGTGTCCCACATTTTGACTATTTGTCACACATTGTTATTCTCTGCGTTTTACAGTGGCCTTTCAGTAGGTTAAGAATTATGACCCCAGCACCTGTTTGAAAATGTATATCCTCTCTATTTGGACTAATATGCATATATTTTTCCTTTCTAGATTCAGGACCCAGAATCAGTTCCCATGACCTAGTTGCTTTTTGCCACTACTGCACACACCTCAGACTGACCATAATACCTCCCCTTCACAATCTGACTGAAAAGGACATCACAGTTTTCAGTTTAGGGGTGGAAAGTTACTTTGCACTGACAATGAGGGATTGTAATATGAGCTTAGCATTGTTCAATTAAGAAATACAACTAAGAAACACCAGTACTCTGTCAGTAACATTTATTTGAAGAAGTTAATATGTCTGTAGCTCTTCTAAGGCTATAGTTCACTAAAAACCTGATACTTCTCTTGTCAGCTGATCCTCACTTGCTGGTGAATGTGACTGAAAGTGTCAGATTGCAGAGTTTGGAAGTGAAGATACTACTGCTTCTACTGATTGTTTCTCATCTCCCACCTCATGTTAATATTATCACTTTTGGAATTTCATGGAAACTGTCTCTTATCTATAGAGAGAGAGAGAGACATTAATATAAATATCCTTTAGCCCTATGGAGAGCAGTTTAGCAGTGTTAGTGACACAAAAGGTAGCACACTCACCTTTGCTGCTGGAAGGTCAGAAGGCTGAGGGTTCAATTCCCACAGCAGGTAATTGGATTGCTGAATGCTCAGAGCAGCGTTATGGAGTGCTATAGCCTGAGTATGTCATCCTTTGAATGAGATGTTAAACTATGATACCATCTGCCTCAGTTTGTGGTAACTTAGGGTGATGTGAAAGATCCCACCACACACATTAAAAAGAGAAAGGTAAATTCCCCAATGCCCTGGCAAACTTTTATGTTGTAGTAGAAATGCCACCTTGAGTCTCCCCTGAAAAGCTCAAATCTTCCTAGCGAACAAAAAAAAACACACGGGCAGAAAGAGCTAGAGCTCTGATGAAGTATTATATTGCAGGAAGTAAGTCTTAACTGCATAAAATAAAATGAGTGCTCTTTCTATTTCTGCCCATGTTGTTTTTGGTTCACACTGGGCCATTTTTAGCTCTTTATAAGTTTTTATTATTCAATTTGTGCTCTGGTCACTAGCATAACAAGACTAATCAGGCAATAAAGGATAAATAAAAAAAAATATTCTATCTAGTCTTCACATGTCATCCAGTATCCTAATGGAAAGTTTGCCACTGTTACATCTGTTATGTTCATGTTGTGTTTCCGACCACTACTAAATAACACAAGAAGTAAGGAACTAGTCAACAAATAAATACAAAATCAGCTGCTTGTTCCTCACAGCATATACTCGTCCACACCGACACCAATGTTTAAAAATACTTGTTTATTCCAAAAAAAAAAGAACACGGTTGAGCGCTTTCATCTAAGTTAATTAGACTTCATCAGAACAGTTCTATTGCAATTTTACACAGCTTAAATACATTTTTAAAAAATGAATAGGGTTGTACGTCATAACTACAATTCCATATTTAAAGTGCCAGTGTGCATTATATGTTAAAAACCATCCTTCTTATTTCATATATTAATAGTATAATATCCCTTCATAATATGTATTTAATTACATTTTTTTAAAAATAACTGTTAATAAAATTGACTATTAGTAAAAATTAATATTAGTAAAAGTATTCATGAAAATGTTAATAAATAACTTTTGGGTAAGTGCATAATGAACATTTGATAATGCATTTAGATACAAATGCTACTTCTTTAGTTTACCAGGTTCTCTAACATTGGCTTTATGGATACATGTTCAAGCCCCGGATGCGTGGAGGCATTTAATTTGATTTGCCACCTGGCCTCCAACTCGCCTAATTTCTTTTTAATACATCCCCCTCTTGGGTTGGCTTTGGCTATTTCCAAGATTCCAAAATAAAATTCATTACATCCATTGTCCTGGGCTATATGTCTCCATAATGCGTTCTTGGTATCTTGCTTTTTAATATTATAATAATGATCATATATCCTTTGTCGGAGACACCTGTCGGTCTTCCCAATATAATAACAGGAGCATTTTGTATAGTGGGCCAGATAAACAATATGTTTTGTCCTACAATTACCTCTTTTAAAAATAATTTTTGTATGGTTAGTATCATCCAATATAATGCTGTGCTCCTTTATTATAAACCTACATTGATTACAAGTACCACACCTAGTTGTTCGCTCTATGGTACCTAATTCCCTGTCATTTACTTTTTTCTTTTCTAATTCATTCTTCATGTTAAATCCATTCCTAGACACAAACCTGGGTACTTTTCCTACAATATCAGCTATTTTTCTGTCTGTCTTAAATAAATTCCAATTATCCGATATAATTTTCTTTACCTCTCCATACCATGGGGTATACTGTACTATACAGGCTTTGTTATAATCAATAGTTTCTTCTTCTATCTCTTTCTCTCCAATATTCTGTTCCCTAAGGGGCCCTTTACCTAACAAAGGTGTATACTTTTTACCCCATTGTGTCCTTACATATTCTATTACATCCGCTACCAACCATTTGGGGTATCCTCTTTGAAGGAACATTTCAGCTATGTTACTCAATTCTCTCACAAAATCAGCATAATCAGAAGTCATCCTAGCTGCTCGAATACACTGACCCCTAATAATGCTTCTTTTCTGACTAAAAGGATGACAACTAGAGAAATCTAGGTAACTGTTACTGAATGTTTCCTTCCTATATATATTTGTTTTTATTTTGTGATTATGTATTTCAATCAAGGTGTCTAAATATGCTATTTTGTTCGTATCAACATTGAAAGTGAATTTTAACCAGCTACATCTTGAATTTAAATAGTCTATGAACTCATTCAATTCTATATTAGTACCCTTCCAAATCAGAAATACATCATCCAGAAAACGAAAATAACATGATATATTTCTGTACCATCTGGTTTTTAATATAAATTCTTCTTCCCAGTCATGTAAATAGAGGTTTGCATATATTGGGGCACATGCCGCTCCCATTGCAGTACCTCTACTTTGTATAAAGAACTCACCTTCAAATAATATAAAATTGTATTTTAAAACTATTTCCATAAATTCCAAGATTAACGTTCTCTTATCGTTAGATAAATGACTGGCTTTTTCCATCTGGGTTTCCAATCTTAATAAACCATCATCATGGGGTATGCTAGAAAATAAGTCTACCACATCAATGGTAACTAGTTTGCATCCTGGTGTTATCATTTCATTTTTAAGTCTACCCAAAAAGTCCGATGAATCTATAATAATGTGATCAATAGACTTGTATATAGGTTTTAACCATGCGTCCACAACCTTCCCAAAATTAAAAGTTTTGGACCTGTTCCCCGAAATAATGGGACGAAAGGGTGGATCAAATAAATTTTTGTGAATCTTAGGTATTCCGATTATCGTACTAATAATAGGATACTCTATTTTCAAGAAGTTATATAAGTCTGTACTAATCCTTTTGTCTATTAATAGGTCTTCTAGGTACACATTAATCTTATTGTACCCTATATTAACTTCATTCTTGGAGGAAGGAGAATAGTTACCAGAATTAAATAATATGTCATTAATCTTATTCTTGTACTCCTCTTGATGAAATATGACAACCCCACCTCCCTTATCGGGCTTCATTATTCTAATCAGTTTGTTATTTTGCAATTCTCTCAAAATGTCTGCTTCTCTCCTGTTAATATTATAGCTTACCTTATTATTATTCACTTTATACTTATAAGCATATAAATCATCTACTACTATCCTCTCGAACGTTGCTAATGTACCATTCAATAAGGGGGTGTATACACTTTTTTTCTTGAATTCTTCTCTATTTTTCTTGCAACTATTCCTATTCTTATCTTTGTCATATAACACTGCTAAATTCAACTTTCTAATGTATTTTTTTACATCAATTATTGCATCCTCCACATTAAATTTCTTTACTGGTACAAATTTCATCCCTTTGCTAAATAGGGTGAAATGTTCCTTATTTAGTTGCAAATCAGTGTAATTGTAAATGTGGAATTGTTTATACGCACTAGTAACCATATTAAGTTTCACTATCTCTTCTTCGTCCACCCTTGATGGTGGTGGTGGGAGTACCCTTCCATTTTTTCCTTTTGGTAGTAGTGTGTTGGTTTTTGCTTCCTTCTTACTTCGACCCAGTCGCCATCTTTCTCTAAAAAAACATCATTGTCACTTGAATTAGGCCTATTGTATTGCTCCCTATAGGTATTGGTATTCCGATTCACTTTCCTTCCATCCTGATTTACCCATTTTTTACCATTTCCTCTGGTTTCCCATCTATATGCTGTACCCTTAGCATATTGTTCTAAATCTCTGTTGAATTTCATACATTTTCTTTCAAATGTTTTATCAACTTGATTCTGTACCCATTTGTACTGTGAATCCAAACTATATTCAAGTTCATCGTACAACAAATCATTAACAATATTTTCATTTAACTCTTCTAATTCATTCATTAAAACACAAATTTTCTTATCATTGCAGCTTATAATAAAACGTATAAACGAAAACCCAAATTCATCAAAAAGTTTAGTACATTGCAATGTAGTTTCATCATCCAGTTCTATCCCCATAGGGTATTTAAAGAATCTTAACCCCATAGGCACAATGTTCGTATCCAAACACTTTTTTAAATAACCATTCTCCACTTGGAGACTTTTGCAAACTTTCAATTTTTTTCCAAACACGTAAATTAAATCTTTCAGTGCCTTATTTACATTTTGCGACTCATTATTGTCATTTCTACCATCATTCCGGTTGTTTGAACATCTTTTATCAAAGTCAAAATTGTTGGCTACAAAGTTGTTGAAATTATATTTATTGCAGCTACCAGTAGTACCTTTTGCAGAAGTATTAAAGTTCGTGTTAACAGTACCTGAGGGATTTGTACCATAGTGTATGTCCTTTTGGGCGGTATCCATTTCGGTTTGGCTCCCGAGATAACAAAATCAACCTCCGATCCAATTTCCTTGACTTCGATGGTCCGGTCCATTCGACCCACTGCTTGCAAATAGGATCCATAAGAGTTGCTGTTCGTAGGTTCTACGCTACCTCGTGGTTCACCCTGCCCGTTAGGAACCATATCCTCATCACCTCCCGTGCTGGTAGAACGTGATGACATCACCGGAACATTTCCTTTGCCGGATTGCATAGGCTGGCTCATGAGCTCAATAAGCCTCGTCAATTCGCCTCTCATTATGGCCATCTCCAACTGTAAACCCTTTATTTCATCCCTCCGAGGCGAAAAAATGGATGGTAACTCGTCCAAAGAGTCCATGCTGTGTTTCCGACCACTACTAAATAACACAAGAAGTAAGGAACTAGTCAACAAATAAATACAAAATCAGCTACTTTTATGTTGTAGTAGAAATGCCACCTTGAGTCTCCCCTGAAAAGCTCAAATCTTCCTAGCGAACAAAAAAAACACACGGGCAGAAAGAGCTAGAGCTCTGATGAAGTATTATATTGCAGGAAGTAAGTCTTAACTGCATAAAATAAAATGAGTGCTCTTTCTATTTCTGCCCATGTTGTTTTTGGTTCACACTGGGCCATTTTTAGCTCTTTATAAGTTTTTATTATTCAATTTGTGCTCTGGTCACTAGCATAACAAGACTAATCAGGCAATAAAGGATAAATAAAAAAAAATATTCTATCTAGTCTTCACATGTCATCCAGTATCCTAATGGAAAGTTTGCCACTGTTACATCTGTTATGCTCATGTCTCGTAAGTGCATAAACACTTTACTATAGGTTTTAGGCAATTTTTATCAAAAAACAGGAACTCTGGTCTTGTTTTGAATAGAAGAAAACATAATCTTATGATTATGGATATAATTTCTACTTTTATTTTAAATATGACTGTTACTTTAGATGACAGAGCCATTATTTTTAAAGGAATTTAATAAGCAGTGCAAGTTTACTATAATGAGAAAACCCCAACTGACTCACCCAAGGTTACTGCTCATTGCACTCATTAAAGCAGTATAGTAAAATGGGCAGGTGATTATGTGATAAGAGAAAACAAATAACATTATATTTTTTGTATAATGCCTTATTTTAGGAAATTATTATGAACAGCAGAAGAAAACTGGTACACAAAATAATAGCCAGTAATTAAAAACAAAGTTTTACAATCAAATATATTAGACATATGTTTGTAAATGTAAGAAATCTGGTAAAAGTTTT
>NC_056735.1:991821914-991837482 GCF_019279795.1 Protopterus annectens | reverse complement strand
AATAAAATTCACCAAAATAAAATCTAAAAATATCTGCACAAGCAGAAAAAAATGCAGATAAATGACATAAAAGTATAAAATAAGCAATTTAACTATGACCCAAAAAACATTTCATAGAGAAGTGGGAAATAAAGTGAATGAAGAGAAGCGCCACCAAAAAAGAAGAAATAAGTACATTTTATAGAAGTATTTATAAAGACCCTGTTGAAAATAAGTTATAACAAATATAACAAAGATAACAAATATGTTGAATTGATAGAAAAATTAAAAGAAATGGGAGCTCTAATATAAACAATATAAAATGGGATGAAATAACAGACAGAGGAAGTGGGAGAGAACTAAGAAAAGCTCCTAACTGGAAACCCCATTCCCAGGTACAATACAGAACTTCTGTCTGAAAGTATTTTCTTTGCACAGATATTTAGCCTTAACTAAGAATTACTTATATGTTCATCCCAAACAGACATTCCCTGGGATTCATGAAGCTCAGCGCAAGGCCGGCGTAAGGCTTGCGCCGGCCATGCGGCGTATATATGGAGTAGTCGTGCCATATGCATATTAATGAAGGCGTGCAGCCACCACAGCCACGTGCATAGGAAACGTGCATGGGGCGTATCGAAGTTGTGCAGGGAGGCGTGTCAATGTCGGCTGTCGAGGAGCAACCTAAACTGCTGAATATTATATTCTGCCTGCAATAGTAATCGCACCTATCAGTGTCCATGGATACTGAAACATATGCAAAGCATGCAAGATAGTCCCTGCGAACAGAAAATGAAGAAGCAAATACAAATGCACGGCAGGGAATAATGGGTCCCTACCCTTGAACAAATGACATGAAAACCGTGTGCCCATAGTCCAATGTAGTGTTGATAGCTATACCATGTGGAAGTGAAATGTATCATACATTAGCGTGCCACCAGGAGATACGTCCAACCCAATGGAGAGGGTCACCAACTCACCCATAATGTGAGGGAGGGTACATAGCTGTGCAGATGTGTCCATAACAAAATACATGAGGAGAAATGTAGATATATGTAGTGACCATATGTCCTAATCATATCCCACAAGGGATGTAATAGTCACATACAAAAAGTATGTCCGCATTCCACATACCAAATGTGATAGGAAAAAGAATACGCATGTAAACGAAACAGAAGGAGCATATAAACAGCTACAACAATAAGGACACGTAGGCTGAAAAGAACAGTATGATCCGTACCGTCGACTAAGATTAGCACCTGTCCCACTTTGCGTGCGACAGTCCCTCTGTGGGCAGATGTGTCCTGACACAAACTTGTAAACATGGCAAATGTCCAGAGATTATAGGACATTAGTATTCCTCAGACGTCATGTAATAGTTGCATTAAACAGTTTGTCTCCATACGTATATTCCATAAATGGCAGAAGAAACAGAATAAGCCACCAAAATGCTGCAAGACTAAGCTTAGATATAGGCATGAATTGTAAGTTCTATCTGCTGAACTGACCATGGGTATGTGTCGGCCTGGAAAATGTGCTGTGTTCACCGCAAATGTCACACTGTGGCCAATCGAACAGGTGGAAACACAGCTGTCGACTGTGGGGAGGCATTGTCCACAACAGCTGGATATGTGTAAGGAATAGCATGGACATAGGAAAAGGTGCCATCCTACCAATGAGTACAACAGGTTTACAAAATCCGGACATCAGCAGTATAAGCTGAACTTGTATGTGACAGAGTCGAATGGGTAGTACCCGGGTATACCAACCAAGTAATGAAAGTGAATTATGGGCGTGTACCTATGTGCGTGAGGTTTAGCACATGGAAATCAAACATGGCAGGGTAGTCCACACAACCAGAAAGGTACCTGACACATCTAGGGTAGTCACTGTGTTACTCTCGCTGTGTCATGGGCCAGCAACCAAAGTAGTGATCTATGGGGTGTGAGGAATTTGCGTGTGAGGGGTGGATGGGTAATGGTAAAATCCACAAAGGCGATACTGTGTCGTATGCAGAAAAGGTGAACCAGAGGTGTAGGAGGGGGCAGCGGGTCAAGTGGAAAGAAACAAAAACACATGGAGACACAGCTGCAAGACAAGCAGACAGGCCATAGTGTAGAACACAATCCCACAAACATATGAATATGGAAATGTGAGAGAGAAATGTATAGATATGTCACAATCACATACCCACAGATTGGTCCTGATGGAACTGGCCATAACAAATGCAACACACCTGGATGCATAATGGCCTACCCAGCGTACCCTCCACATCACACAACCCGCCCCCATACCAGAACATCCACCAAATCCAGCCATACGTGGCCTACTGGTTCGTTGCAGACACAGCTATACATAGTGACCCCTATGCATATGTAGTAGGTATTGTCACCCTAGGCAGTTTCAGGATTGCAAACTATGTATCCCCTGCATGTAAAACCCCCTGCACATTTTCATAAAGCCAAAAGGATTTTCAATATCGGTCTTGTTTTGGTCTTGTCCAATTTTTGGGATATCCCTCACGGGATAACTAACTTGTGTAAATAGTAGAATGGGTATGACAACATGATGTCCATTCCTGTAGATATCTGGACACAAGTCAGAAAGTGAATTAGAGGTCCATGACACTGTCCAGACCTAAGTGGACATGCGTAACCCACTATCCAGGAAAAAACACCTTCCCGTGATGCACGTGTCCCGACACGAATAGGCGGGAGAATACATTGAGCACATTCGCATAGTGGCAAACGGCATAAGGGTGAGGAAGACACTGATGTAAACAGGACAACCCTGGCCAAGTGTGAGGGATACTTACTGTGTGCAGGCGTGACCGACCATAACTGTCAACCTGTGTGAGCTAGATATCTGGACAGAGTCGTGAATACAAGTGAGACAAAGGTCCAAAAGCAGAGACAATTGGTAAAGATAGCTCTGAGAAACATAGAAATATGATAGAATAACAGTTTGCACAATGGCATTAATGTCTGGAGTATGAAGTCTGAAACCTAACTGTCTGCCAGCATGTTCCGACTTCAGTCTTTAATGCCGAGCTACTGATGTGCCAGAACACAACAGCGTAATACAGAGGTCCATACCATACCACTCAACTGTCCAGATATTCGCAGAATGACCCGAGTTTTGCCTCATATTATTGTTGTGTGCCTCCGACGATCTGCACCTATCTGGTAAATAGCTGAGGATTGACGTCACTAAATAATGAGAATTATATTGAGTTTAAGACTCCACAGTCTGCAGAAAAGTCATGCTAATGCAAAACCTAGTATTCTATCAACATTCTAAGCTTGTAAGAGCAATAGTTAAAATGTGTCCCTATTAGTCCCCCCATCATGTAGGTTTTGCGCAGATTTGTTTCTCTAAGAGGTTGAGAGGTATGGTCCGTACATATTTACAGTAATTACCCTTCACATTTGTGTAATGTACAACTGCATACCTGTATTCACTTTATGTCCAAGATAATAATCCCCATATGACTGAATACAGGTAACAGTCAAATGTGAATGGGAACACCCCTCACCATGGAGTATGGACTGTAACAACCTCACCCATAATATGTATTGCCAACCGAATAAGCTGCTGACAGGTGCCCAAACACCTGTGTCTATAAACACAAGTAAAAATTCATAATAGGGAGAAACTTCCTGCCCATATGCTTCGTCTGGCATTTGAACTCAGCCAGGGAAGTTCCATTCACCAGGCAGACAAGCCTAAACCCAGATCACTACATGAACACCCTGACAATCAAAGACCTGTATGTGCCAGGATTATATGCCTTGGTGTTCTGCATATCCTTGGAGTGTTTAACAATGCAGCCGGGGTCCACAGCAGTAGGCAATACGGAATGTGTAATATGTAGTACCACGTTTTTCCCAACAGGAGAATGGATGCCTTTGTTGTAAGTGAAACAGTGAGGCATATGTTGATGTAGCTAAGTACTATGGGTATGCATATCAATGAGGCAGAACACCAATAGAATAGTGGTTCCGGCATCCAGCCAACGTGAATGCAGTCCTGGTTGACCTACGACCACTGCACATATAACTGTAGAGTGTAATGAATGCGTTCGTGCTGTGCACACATTTAAATATGTAAAGGTGAATGTGTGTTTCGCATCTGTCCGTAAACCAGAATACAGATATGTAACTGTTACAGTCAGAAGTATGAAAGGCCACGTAAGCACAAATATCTATTAAACATATGTAACCCACAATAAGGATATGCAAGTGCGCCTGCACGTGTGTAATCTGCCCACAGCATTGCAAACGAATGCTGTTTTCTCCACGTTATATATACATGGCCCATACCTGTTAACCCCGTAAAGTATGAAACCGGACAAAGCCATGAAAACAACTGGTACAAATAGGGACAATCCCCAGATATTGCCCTAACAAACATAGAAAGTGGATAGAATAACAGGTGTGTCACTAGCATGGATTCTCTGAAGGGCATGAAGTCGTAACCTGAAATGCTTGTCATTATATTCCAATGTTAGTCTTTAATGATATGCCGCTAAATTGCCAGATAGACACAAGGTTATGAAAAACAGACCAAAGATAAGAGGCAAACAGTTGTACATTCAGTTGAAAGGTATGATATGGATATATATATATATATATATATATATATATATATATATATATCTGTGTATACACATAATCCACAGACGTAAACCAAAGCAAATTATGAAATGAGGAATGTACAGACATATGTATATATGTACATGTATATATCTATACACAACAAACATATGTCCCTGTAGATATAACACATGCACATAAATAGGTCACGGTATACCTATTGTGGATAGACAGACAGACATGCACGAAAGGTGAATAAACCGCTGCTCTCCAGACCATTGCCCAGAAAGTACCAGTGTTACAGGCCTGCAAGTTCTACACTTTAAACATGAATATAGGTGTCCTTTGCAGGACCCCAAAAATTGATCCCATACGAAGTGCGAACCGTCATTGACCCAAATGAAGTAACAGCTGCAACTACAATATAGCTGTACATGCAGCAGTAGCAGGTGTAAGGGTAATAACACATGGGTCAATAGAATGTATGGCGTACGATCCGATATCCGGAGAGTGGGGAGTGCTTAGAAGTGTCCTCACATTTTATTATCACTCACATTAAACATGTCAAATAGGTACTGTGGAGGGGTGTCAGGTATGGGAATCATGGGTATGCAGAAATGGGCTCTACTGGATTTTGTGTAAACCATTGGGGGAAGATGTAGGGACCTATATCAGTGTCATGTAGGCGATTATCATGGATGGACATGCGTACGACCAAGATGGTAACCATACCTGCCGAACTGTCAGAATAAGACAGCTGGACTAAGGCATAGTATACGTAATACAAAATAGGGACTATATTAAATATACCCCAGACAAAGTCAGAACATTGATAGAATAATGGCGTAGTCAGGAATATGAATGTTATGAGGGTTAGTAATCATGAAATAGAAATGTCAGTCACTATTATCTAACCGCACAGTCCGTAATGCCTTGCCAGTACTTTACCAGAAAGGCACATTATTATGACAAATGTAACAAGATCATAGGTCAAATGTCGATGCGTTTACCCATAATGTGTACAGGTGAGAGGTATGAAGGTAACCCGTCCAAAATAAATGTACATAACTAGTGATACTAGGTGGACAGGTGAGAAGAAAGACATCAGGACAAATGACAAAACATGTACAAGTCAAAAGCATGCACTTCGACAAATGTGAATGACAACGTATGCCCTGTGAAAGTCAATGTGGAAGGTTAATAGACACAAAAGAAATGTGTCCCTCAGGGTGTCATGCAGTGTCACCGATACAGTGTCCAGTCCCCCATACTCGTGCGTGAGCTCTACCACTGATGGAAAATGCAAATACTGGCTTACACATAAGACACATGATAGAATAATTAGTGTGGATAAGCACCTGTTGGCCTTTGTGGGGAATACAACCCTCTGGGTGGGTGTGTTCTGCAATAGAAATGTAATGGCATCTGGCCTGTGATGCCGCAGTGTGTGTATTGGTGTCAGACAATTGATATCCTGTATCAGAAACATACCTTGCAACTGTACAGATGTATGCAGAATGTGAAGAGTTTGTCTCATATGTTTGGTGTGTTCCTCTTAAAATCTATACCTGTCTGGCAAATACCTGAGAAGTGAAGTAATGAAATAATGACAAATATTTGAGTTTAAGACTCCAAATCCTTCAGAAAAATCATACTAATGCAAAACCTATTATTCTGTCAACTATCTACGTTTGTAAGAGCAATATTTAAAATCTGCCCCTATTTGTGCCCCATCAGTTAAGGCTTTGTCCAGAGTTTGCTCTAGGAGGTTGAGAGGTATGATCAGAAACAGATACATGTCTGAGGAAACAGCATTATCGACTGCAAGATAACTCAGATGCTAAGAAAAGCGCTGCAGTAGGACATTCAGTATTGGCCACAGGTATGTGCTGACATGTCAAATGACACAGCAGTCTACATGAAGTACCTATAGGGCTGTCACCTTTACAAATGACAGTGGGACATACCCACAGCCATGCACACACCACAAATAGACATAGCACACAGCAAAACTAGGCCATGATACACGAAGCCTCCGGCGTGTAGAAGTAGAGTGAGAGTATAGCAAGGAAAGATGTCTGCCAAGCTATACAGCAAACTCCTGTAGGGGTGTGAAAGACCGCCCATAACACGAACGTTGCATGGACAATGGTGGGATTTGCAACATACCCCATTTGTATGTGAAAGCTATGCAAGTATGCGATACATGAAACAGTCAGCTGTCCGTGTAAGAGCAGAGTTATGTGCAGAAATGTACCCGGATGTTAGGCGACTAACGTTCTGGGCATTGTTAAACGGAGCAATGACAGCTGCAAATACAGTATGAATACAGTCGAAGAAGCACGCCAATGTCCAAATCTAAGGCCAGTGGTGGTATTATTCATTGGATATCAATAAAACTGTAGTTGTCATCCCCCGATCTCCGGTGTGGAAGCGTAGCGCAGTGCCACGAGAACGCACTGCGCTTCAAAACAAGTCTAATATGTATAATAGACATAGAAAATGTAGGTTTAGTTGGATGTTAGTACGCCATGCAGATGAATGTCAAGCTGGAGACAACATGGCAACTGCATACTGGTTGTTATGTGTGGAAGCGCTCTGTCAGAGATGTAACGAAGCATTTGTAGGCAATGTGATGCAAGTGAGGCTGAGGATAGTGAATCACAACATGTCATGCCATATGGGCCAAGCCTCTACAGTGTAGTGTGGGTAAGGGGACTAGTGGAGTAGAAGATAGGTGACAACATGAGTGTTTATGTTTAAAACACTGTAATCTTACCTGAGCAGTGTCACATGTACGCTGTCAGTACTCAGTGGAAGAGGCGTGTTATGAGCTATCCTAGGAAAGTCAGGAGACTGACGGTGTACGCCATGGATACCACCGATTTTACCTGCAAACCTGCCCACAGTGTGTCCACACCCGTGCTTGCCAGTAAGCATGAGTAATCATGTGTACGCGTGTGTCAGCATGTGTGCACATGTTGAAGAACGAGTAAGCTAGTGTACAACTGGTGAAGCCCGGGTAATGTCATGTATGCCAGTATACACGTTTGTAAGCATGTATACATGGGTACTACACACATCACACACGTACTGCACACTCAGCCACACATGCTGCCAATACTACACTCATCAGTGAAATGGCACATGGACGGAGAATACAACATCAGAATTAACAGTGCTGTAAACTATGCTACATTGATGGTCACAGCTGCAATGCATCATGCCTGCTGATATACACCTGGAAGTATCACACTTTGTGTTAACAGAATTCTAACATCAATACAGTGGAATACAGCCACCGTGTGCATCAGCACCAGGTTAGTCTGATACTGCATCAATGTTACACATCATAGGTGGTGGCACAGGTGACATCATATGCACAGGGTGTGGTGTTACATTTCCAGAGCTGTCATTGAGCCATCCAAGTTACACGTAGGTGTGTGTGTGTGTGAGGGACAACAGTTATTGCATGGCCCAATGGTGATGCAATGGGTTTATGTGATAGCCCTAGCTGTTTGTGGTACATGTGTGTGTCTGCATATACACAAGTACAGCATGTGTCAGCCATATACAGGAGGTTGTGGGACAGACACAGACTGTACCTGCCAGCCTGTAGAGATCACCATTACTGGCCATGGACACCCATCCATGCCTCCAACACTAACCCAGTCCTGCACCTGTCACTGTATACACATACAGTCCTGGGATCTGTACCACAACCTGTGGATAAACGTGAGTCAGTAATGTGAGTTGCATAGAATTGGCAGTTACTACATATGGATATGAGCCATACTCCCCCTGCAAAGTAATAACCACTGCTGACTGTCACTGAGATGTGCATACGACCATGTAAAACGTGCTGTACTAACATTGTTTCCAATGCCCCTTGTAATACCCAGCAACACAATAACCGGTCACTACACAAGTATAACCCACGATCACTACAGCACACAGTATGTGCACTATCATAGAGCCATAGCAGATGTGCATACATCCAAGGTGATCACGTACAGATAATGCAGCACATTCAAGAGTGATAACCTCAACATGCATATCTATATATACACACACATATATATATATATATATATATATATATATATATATATATATATATATATATAAATATTTAGATAGATACAGACATACACACACACACACACACACACGCACACACACCACACGTGGCAGGGTTGGGAGCGAAACACAAACGTAACCACTGTACCACACAACACCATTATGCAGTTACAGAATGCACAACCGTGATTAGTAGATCACAGCATTCACACAGGCATACGTCTAGCCTATAGACAGCAGCAAAGGCAAAAACGCCACACAGATGTTATGCTGAGTGAATACTGTAAAAGCAATGTACTGTTGTCATGCAGCTGGAAACACACACACACACACTTGGCAGGGCTGGGAGTCAAACATACACCTAACTACCCTATCACACTACATCATGATGCATTTACAGAACGCGCTACCAAGATTACTAAACACTGCAGTCCCAGAGGCATACTTCTAGGCACGTGTCATCATCCGCAAAGGCAAAGACGTTGGTAGGAAATATCTGTGGTGTGAGGCATCTAAAAGCATGACTGAGTCCCCAGGTGGATGGGAGCATGCACACACACACACACAAACACACTTGGCAGGGCCGGGAGTCAAACATACAACTAACTACCCTATCACACTACAGCATGACGCATTTACAGAATGCACTACCAATACTAAACACTGCAGTCCCAGAGGCATACTTCTAGGTGTGTGTCATCATCCGCAAAGGCACAGACGTCGGTAGGAAATATCTGTGGTGTGAGGCGTCTAAAAACATGACTGAGTCCCCAGGCAGACGGGAGCATGCACACACACACACACACACACAAACACACTTGGCAGGGCCGGGAGTCGAACATACACCTAACTACCCTATCACACTACAGCATGATGCATTTACAGAATGTGCTACCAAGATTACTAAACACAGCAGTCCCAGAGGCATACTTCTAGGCGTGTGTCATCATCCGCAAAGGCAAAGACGTCGGTAGGAAATATCTGTGGTGTGAGGCATCTAAAAGCATGACTGAGTCTCCAGGCGGACGGGAGCATGTACACACACACACACACACACACACACACACACACACACACACACACACACACACACTTAGCAGGGCTGGGAGTCGAACATACACCTAACTACCCTATCACACTACAGCATGACGCATTTACAGAGTGCGCTACCGAGATAACTAAACGCAGCAGTCCCAGAGGCATACTTGTAGGTGCATGTCATCATCCGCAAAGGCAAAGACGTCTGTAGGAAATATCTGTGGTGTGAGGCATCTAAAAGCATGACTAAGTCCCCAGGTGGACAGGAGCATGCACACACACACTTGGCTGGGCTAGGAGTCAAACATACACCTAACTACCCTATCACACTACAGCATGATGCATTTACAGAATGCACTACTGAGATTACTAAACACAGCAGTCCCAGAGGCATACTTCTAGGTGCGTGTCATCATCCGCAAAGGCAAAGACGTCGGTAGGAAATATCTGTGGTGTGAGGCGTCTAAAAGCACTGAGTCCAGGTGGGCCAGGGGCATGCACACACACACAAACACACTTGGCAGGGCTGGGAGTCGAACATACACCTAACTACTCTATCACACTACAGCATGACGCACTTACAGAACGTGCTACTGAGGTTACTAAACATAGCAGTCCCAGAGGCATACTTCTAGGTGCGTGTCATCATCCGCAAAGGCAAAGACGTTGGTAGGAAATATCTGTGGTGTGAGGCATCTAAAAGCATGACTGAGTCCCCAGGCAGACGGGAGCATGCACACACACACACAAACACACATGGCAGGGCTGGGAGTCGAACATACACCTAACTACCCTATCACACTACAGCATGACGCATTTACAGAATGCACTACTGAGATTACTAAACACAGCAGTCCCAGAGGCATACTTCTAGGCATGTGTCATCATCCACAAAGGCAAAGACATCGGTAGGAAATATCTGTGGTGTGAAGCATCTAAAAGCATGACTGAGACCCCAGGTGGACAGGAGCATGCACGTGCACACACACACTTGGCAGTGCTGGGAGTCGAACATACACCTAACGACCCTAGTACACTACAGCATGACGCATTTACAGAACGTGCTACCAAGATTACTAAACACAGCAGTGTCAGAGGCATACTTCTAGGTGTGTGTCATCATCCACAAAGCCAAGGACGCCGACAGGGATTGTATAGAGAGTGATCAGTCTGAAAGCATACAGACATATTACTGTCCCATGGTCGACGTAGACAAACACATGGCAGTGGTGTGATCGGGGCAACTAAAGATTTACAGAGCACTACAACAACAATACATAGACATGGGATGCGCCACAGACAGTACACCCTTCAAGATAGTTGACCAGTGTGTACCCGGTAGGCATCCATCGTGACGTTGAAAATGGACATCTGTTGCCTGGATGACCACCATGGCTATACAGGATGTCAACGGCCATGTCCATGCACAGAGGGACATCGACACAAGGTGTCACTGGTCATGGCCACACACCTAGTAATACACGTCTGTTCGGACTGTACTATGTATCTATCTACACAACCGCATACTGGGCATGCTCACAAACTTAGCAGTTGCAAAGGGCCGTCTTGCATGCAGACGGAGTCTCAACACGCAAGGGCTCAGTTTGGACTGTCCTGTGTGCCCATCTACACAACAGCGTACTGGGCATGCTCACACTTAGCAGTTGCAGGGCCGTCTTGCATGCAGATGGAGTCTCAACACGCAAGGGCTCAGTTTGGACTGTCCTGTGTGCCCATCTACACAACAGCGTACTGGGCATGCTCACACATTTAGAAGTTGCAAAGGGCCGTCTTGCATGCAGATGGAGTCTAAACACGGAGGGGCACAGTAAGGTATAACTGTCCCCATGCACAAGGCGGTCACACACATGCAGTGACCAGTACACACTCAGCTGCCATCACAGCTGTCACAGGTGCAGATCACAGACGTACACACCGCAGTCTACACTGTAGCCCTCAAGACATCACCATGTCATTGGTGCAGCAATACACAGCCATACATTACCACAACACCGTGTGACACATGACCAGTGGGCTGTACAGAGGTCTACACCAACTGTGCAGAGTACACATGTACCAACAGAGTTCCAACAGGTGCTATGCATTGCAATGATACCACTATACATGACCAGGTCAACTCAATACATACCAGGGGCCCCGGGTCTTACACAGCTGTGACAGATGAGTGTTGCTGTACACCATCGAACACACGTCTGGATATGTCATACATGTGATTGCAGTGGATGTGTGCATGGACCACACACCCAACACATATGTACATAGCATAGCCTTTGCTGTACCCCGTGCAGAACAGTGGTCTAAGAAATGATACGCACGCAAATGGAAGGTGGGTCCATGACTGTTGAATGCTCACAGTACAGGAGGTAGCAATGTTGACCGTGGACACATACCCTTGTAATGGTCACCCATGACACCCGTGATATCATACCACAGTCCATGTGTTATGTATGTCAACACACATGTCCACCAATAGCAATGCATACAAAGATGGCTACAGGAGACACATGTACAATCTGTACTGTGCATGCAGCAAGCATGCATGTGCAGTGGCCGATGTCCGTAACACAGCTGTGCCTAACTACAACATGCAGTTGCAATGCAGCCCCATCACTGACACCTGTATATGGTGACATACAGACAGTACGGTTGGTTGTACAGCACGTATGGAGGGATGTGTGTACATAAAGTGGTGATCCACCTGTGTAGATGTATGTGTGCCGAGGATGGCTCACAAGTGTTTCACATGCCATCCTACCATGCCATGTGCAAACAGTATGCTATGTCACTGTTACTTGATGGTGATGACATAATGCATACACAATGGTCAGGTGTTGCCAACTGTATGTCACATGACACCTGTAACACCTACATCCTCCCGTGTGCATATAGCAGCACAATTGCCAGACATAGCATTGGTACACATAATGCGGACAATACTGCTGCATGTCTATCAAATGTCTCATCATATGGTAGATGTATCATTCCCAGCACTGCCATGTGTGTCCGATTGTGTGACCACATATGCCACATATCGTGGGGATACGTCCCAGTTGTTACACATCCCTGTACACTGTTGTAGATATCTGTACATACTGCAGTGTGGAAAGCATGACGTCAGCAGGTATGGTGCATCACACACATCGGCTATCTGTATACACATTTCTGGTCACCACAGAGTGTGTGTGTCTGTATGTATGTATGTATGGCTGTCTGGTGCTTGGTGTGAGGGTGTATGCTACCATACAGTGAACACAGGATCACTAACCCCTCATGGTGACTAACCCCTCATGGTGATGCAGTCTACTACCCTACCCTGTTGATGCCATCAATCCCAGATGTACTGGCTACCTGTGCGTGTTCCTTCTCTGTGTCACGTCGTGTGGGTGCAAAGTACATAGGCAAGGGTCTTCACCTCAACACTATGGGGTGTGCGTTATAGTGGTGTACACCCTGTGAATGTGGCCATGTTCCTGTAATGTGACAGGGTATTACTGCTACACAGTGTGGCCTCATGCTATCATGTGGCGTCTAACGTCATCATTGGCCAGACCGCTGTGTACAACCCCTGCACCATGTCAACATACCTGTAATGTTTCCTGGTATGTATTTCACATCTCTGTCTGCTGCAGCCTGTTCAACTGACCACAGGCTGCAGGTGCAGTATATTTGTGGACATCTGTGTCATGTTAGAATTTCCAACAGTCAGGTTGAGGGTACGGTTTAGCATGCTGATATTGCCATACGTGCCTGTGAGTACTCCACAGTTACACATGGGGGACTGCAAACAGCACTACCTGTAGGCACATGCCAGCACACCATAGGAGGGAACCAGAGCAGCATTACCAACATGCTGTTACTGTTGTAACCGAGACACATACTGTGAACATATCACAATGCATGCTGCAACAGGACTACATGGTATGACTGGTGCATGTCGACAGTACACAACCGATGTCACATACACATCTCTCAGTATTCACACACAACCACTGCAACATACACATCCCTCACTATGCATACACAAGTAATGTGAGATACACCCCACACTATTCTGTTCACCCTGTGCATCAGACCATTTGAGCACATCCCTGCACCGATGGTGTGGATGACAAGGATGCGGCACAGGCTTCATCATATGCACAGGGTGATACTGTTTGCCAGGGGCATAGGCTGCACCAATGGATGACATCATGTGTGTGGGTAAGGGCCGGTGATTTGATTGTACATGTCTGTTCCATATGCATGTGGGTGTTGTGGAGCCCTACAGTTGTGTTTGCTGTGTGCGTGTATGTGTGCACACAGTTCTGTCATTTGTGAGGCCTACACAAGGGTATTATCAACAGCTCCAGATTGTACAGACCAGGTTGTACAGCTCACTGTGACCGGCCATGACCACGTGTCCTGTGCCTGCCAGGGGTTGCATGGGCACTACCATGCAGAGGTACAGAATGGCTACTGTCTGATGACACATGGCCACTGGAACTGTGTCCCTCCCGGGAATGTCTAGGGCCACAGCCACGTGGCCTGATGTGTCCTGGTGTGGACAGCGCAGCACCAGCTGCACTGCTACTGCTACTGGCACTATGGGAGTGGCCATGCTCACGTTGACCTGCACTAGGTGGTGTAGCTGGCCTACGTCCATGTGGTCTATGCCTCACCCCTACCAGATGTTCCAGCACAGACAGCTCACGCTCATGGATTGCCATGTCATGGTCAAGGATTCTGACCATGTCACCCAATCACCTGTCCAAAACATCAGCAAGCTGCTGTTGAGCACCTGACAATGCCTGGATGTTGTTGTTTAGGGTATGAATAGCAGATCTCTGCAGCTTCTGCCCTTCTCTGTTCTGCCATTCAGCACATGCCTGTGCCACCATTACAGTCTAGAACATGTGTTTGGTGATTCCAGCTGCTGCACTTTGTCCTGCAGGTGCATGTTTGCCAGAGGTCCTCCTACGAGCAGCACCAGCCACATGCCTGTGTGGCACATCTGCAGTCAGTACACTGCCACCATGGTGTGGAGACACACCTTCTGTAGCTACCACATGTTCCTGTTCAACGCTAACAAATGCTGACTGTCCTTCCTCTATGGCCACTGGTGATGCGGTATGTGTTGGCAGCTGAACTGTGTGCAGGGAAGAGGAGGACATAGCTGGGATGGCAACCGTTGGCACAGATTCAGCCCCTGACATCCCTGCCTGTACCTCATGCATATGTTTATCACTGCTAGCATCTATGGGGACACTATCAGATGGACCACAGTAGTGTAACGCACCTACATCACCTGTGAATGCAAAGAAAGACTCTAAATTACAATAGACACAAACACACTGACACACACACACACACACACACACACACACACACACACACACACACACACACACACACACACGCACACATCACACACACGCACACACACACACACACACACACACAGCACACACAGCACACACCACACAACACACACCACACATGCACACACCACACATGCACACACACACACACACACACACACACACACACACACACACTCACACACACACACACACACACACACACACACACACACGTGCGCACACTGCCACACACACACACTGACACACCATGCATGTGATATGACAGATGGCATGCAGCATGCTTGTGATACAGCTGACAGCATGCAGCCCAGACATCAATAGTGTTTGTCAGTATACCCCCTGGAATGCACACCACAGCAGGCAGGTGTCATATCATTATCCATGCAATTCACACGTTCATGGTAGTATGCATGCATCCCCGTGATACACCATGTGGACCAGAACAGGATAACAGTACACATGGCTGACATCACCTTGACATGTAATCTGCATTTT
>NC_056735.1:991805546-991821414 GCF_019279795.1 Protopterus annectens | reverse complement strand
GTTCTGGTGACTATGGTTGTTATTATATATTTATTAAAAAAAAAAAATTTTTTTTTTTGTTATTTATTTTTATAGCTATAATAAGTTTTTTTGTAAGTATTTCCCCTTTGTATTTTCCCCAATGCACATTGAAACTATTTTTTTTTATATATATATATATATATATATATATATATATATATATATATAAAGAGCATACATATATATATATATATATATATATATATATATATATATATATATATCAACCCAAGGTCACACAACATTGGGGAGTAAAACCTCGTTTAGTGCCTTTGAATACTGGTTGTCGAATTAAATGAGCTGTCAACCAAATGAATGTCGATCAAATGGTTTGTCGATCTTTGAAGTAGTAGACCATTCTTCTGAAGTAGACCCATATATATATATATATATATATATATAAATATATATATATATATATATATATAAGGGTCTACCTGAGATGGTTTACAAGCCATTTGATCGACACTCATTTGGTCGCCAACTGTCGGGAGTGGGGGCCTACCCCACACCTCCCCTAACTATATATCAACCCAGGGTCACAACATTGGGAGGGGCAAATCTGCTTGTCGACCAAATGAACTGTGGACCAAATGAGTGTCGATCAAATGGCTTGTCGACCATCTCAGGTAGACCCATATATATATATATATATATATATATATATATATATATATATATATATGTATAGGCAGGTTTTGTTACTATACTTCTATGTTTTTGCACTGTGCCTGGTGGCAACACCTTGATTACTGTGTCATGGCATCCATGCCTATTGTACTAAGTATCTCTTGGAAAATTTTCCATATTGTGTTACCTGCCACTTGTAGTCATAGAACCAGTTGTTAATTTATGTCTCTTAAGTACTGCGCACGGTATCTATTCCTGCTTTCAGGTGCTCACAATTACACTGAATTGAATATCTCTTGGATTATTCTGCTGTGATGCCTCTGCCTGTTGTTTTGTCAGTCCTTATAATATTGTAGATTACTGAGTTCTACCATGCTGTGCTGAACTTTGTTGTACTGTATTGTGCAGTATTTTGCTGTAAAATACTGTTTTGCATTATTTGTGCTGGTTTTGTTGTTTCTTCTTATATTATATAGGTCCGTAGATGGTTACTATGTTTTTCATCCAATGTCTATTTTAAGCCTAGTTAATCTTACCTTAAATTTACCAAGATATTGCTGACATGTGCCAATACCCCAAGGAATTTTACAGTTACCATATAAGCTTGTACACATCAAGCATTCACAGGTTTCCCCTGCCAGTCAGGGACATAGGTAAAAACAATGGATACATTTGTGATTTCCCATCCATTGGTCAAAGTTACATTTGAATAGGGTCAGGGATGAGCTTTGGATGAGAAGCCTGCTCCAGAGAAGGGTAATCTTTTAAACACATACCTGTATCTCGAATACGTCCTGTTTATGTCACAGGTGAGGTTTAAGTCATTAGAATGGGTATTTCTGATGCTATTTGTTTTTTGGAAGTGGAACAGATAATTCAGTTTGGGATCAGAGGATGGACACGACAGTTGTATAGATCATCAGCACTTACAAATCAATAGTCAATGCCAAAGGTTTAAAAACCTATGGGATGGCTAGGTACATAGATTTAAAACTAAAACTAAAAGACACTCTTAAGAATGTGAACCACATTTACAATGACTCGTGGGACTCTTTAAATAAAATTCATTAGGATTTGTACTCTGAACAACTTATATTGGCAATGATTGATATAAGAAACTTATTTTCAGCTATACCCCATGAATGTGGCATTGATTGGTTTGCTCAATATTTGAGCCAACAAAGTCAACTACACAATACAAAGATTGAGGTCTTAAGTTTCTTAACAGAGATGATGCTAGACAATAATTTTATTCAGTTCAAAGGGACGATTAAACAAAATGAAAGTGGAATGAAGCATGTGTCTTATATTGAATTAACATTGTTCATTATACCAGAGGACCAATACATTTTTAATGGCATCAAAACACACACTTTATGGGCATTTTTGTGATGACATTATCATCTTTTGGAGGGATTCTGACACACAATTTAGGGATTTTTTTAAATTATATTAATACTACTACCGAATTCCTAAAATTTACTTAGAACACATCTACTGATGCTATTTGTTATTTGGATGTTAAACTGAAAGTGGACCCTTTAACAAAGGTTTTATCTCTAATTTACACAGAAAAACTACATATTCCAATTTCCTACTACATTTTGATAATAGACACCCATTGCATGAAAAGAAAGCCCTTGTCAAGGGTCAGTTAGTAAGAATAGCAAGACTGGTGTCTGTTCTTGGTTTGTTTTATCAGGAGTGTGAAACATGTCATGTAATGTTGTTGAACAGAAGCTATCCCTATGAATTTTTGGAAGGAAGTTTTAAGGAAGTCAAAGAAAACAGGTTGTAGGGTTACTTTTGGGTCTCAGAGAAGGTTTGACAGCCACTGAGACCAATTTTGGCCAGGATTATAGAACAGATGCCACTGATCCTTTTGGTTTAAATGATACCTTATCTCTCTGCTGTTGGTTGAAAATGAGTGTACTGTACAGTTAACAACCCATATATAAATATTCTATAAATATAAATGTATTTTTTAGATATGTTGGTGCTAAGTATTTTTAAGATGCTTGTACATACTTTTTATGCCCTTTACACTTCAATATGGTTTCTTAAATTGGAGATGTATTTAGTTGCTAGGGAACATCAATTAAATGAATTAATGGGGCGGGTACTTGATTGTTTTTTCTATATGGCTTGGACATTCTCTTTTAACTGCTACTCTGAGTTAGTCTCATTTTACATTCAGGAGCGAAAGGGATTAGTATTTGAATAAAAAAAATGTGGATTTTACTTCTTTGCAGTGTGGTTTGCTGTTACTTTCTTTGGTACTGGGTGTGGAACTGTTTGAGGGATTGTTATACATTATTTTCACTGCTTGGTGTGGATTCTGCTGCATTTCTTCTTAGTCTGGAGTGTCTTTGTTTCTATATGCTGAAAGTTGCGTTGTACTCTAAGATCAGTCTGATAAGAGCTGAGTACAGTAAATCAGTGATCTCCTTGCACCTGGATGCTGTGCTCATACTTATAAGTTGTTAATGTAGATTAGTTTTCTCACCACAGTGAATGTATTATCAATGTGGTAATTTCCAAGGATAATCATCTTTCCAAATGTTACTACTTTCCAAATGGTACTACTATGCATTTTTTTAAAATTTGAGTTTAGTCCATAGATTCTGGTAATTCAGTTGTTTGGTTATTCGCAAACAGACCATATTGAAGTGTATCTGTGTCTTTAGGGGATTCAGTGACCATGATTAGTTTAAAGTCATTCGCATACTTGGTCAGCCAGAAGCCCTTGCTGTTTATCTTGACTTCAGAGAAGTAGATGCCAAAAAGGAGAGAACTTAGCATTGATCCCTGTGGGACTTTGCTGGCATATGACCTCTTTGTTGAAGTAGATTCCCCCATCCTAACTTTTTGTGTCTTGTCAGCATTCCTCTCAAACTCTCAGAGCAAAAAATCTGGACAAGCCATAAATAATGGGGGGGACAAAGGCCCAAACATAGGGATGTTTTTTAAATATTGCTCTCACAAACTTAGAACAGTGATAAAATAACAGGTTTTATTGAAGTACGAAGTTTCAGCTGGCATGGAAAAGCACAAAAACTCAAATGTCTGTCATTATTTTCTGACTTAAATCTTCAATGATTTGCTAGAAAACCAGTTTTGTGAAAAAACTGCCCAAAAATATAAGGCAAAAATCTGGACATTCTGTGAAAATCTGTACATTTGAGAGGTATGCTTGCCAGTGAGCCAGATGACTATCCATTGGGTAGCATATGAGTTTACGGCTAATTTTGTAAGTTTATCTACAATACCAAGTGAGGTATTAGGTATTATGTCGAAAGGCTTGGCAAGATTGAGGAAGGCAGTCCGCACCATTTTGCCCTTCACATAATCTTCTGAATCCCCCTCATCATATGAGATTTTTAATGCTGTCTAGTACTCAGATAACCCCATTACATCACCAGCATACTAGTGACACTAATAATTTAAAGAAAAGGGCAGGCATCTTACATTTTCAGATGAACTATGCAATACATTTCAATAAAGTCTAATGATTTTAGACTGTCTCTTTCATAATGTACTATTATTTTTCCATAATTTTTGTCACTCTCTGTTTTTTTATACATGTGCTTTTGAGTAGTATCCCACATTTTTACTGGAAGCAGAAAGAGTTATGTGTTAATTGATATTCAAATGTTATGCTGATTACATGTCCAGACTTATGAATGAATGTACCCATGTTTCAAGGGCTTTGCACCTATTTTCAATGTTTGCATGTTGAGAGGTATGGACAAACTTGCTGATCTTGGCAGTGGGTCAGGATTCATAGATATGCTTTGCATGCTAGAGCAAGGCCTGAACCACTTAGCAGTGTAATCCAGACATCTTTTTGGCTTTTCCCCAGTTAGGGGTCGCCACAGCAGAACTCTGGTCCACTAATGATTGGCAGTAGATTTTTATGAAAGCAGAGTTGCCAGCTCATTACCTGGGTCACAGAAGGGCACGCCCATTCATTAACATTGTCTTTTCAGAGGCCACTCAACTGCAGGGAGGACATGCAGGCTTCACTCCAGCCAAGAATCCCTTGTTGTGAGGCAACAACGCTACCGCTGTACCACCGCGGCTTAGTGTAATCTAGACATAAATATATAAATTATAACAATCTACATGGCTAAGCATGTAGTTGTGTTACCCTGGTGCTTCACTCAAAAACAGTGATCCATAGTCCTATACAGACATACTTATTTGAAAACCAACCACAGAAGCTGTTGTTTACTTGTAGCTTAAGAGGGTATTCTGCTAAGCTAAACACCAAAAAAGGAACAGATGCAGTACAGCATTTTGAAGCAAGTTTCTGGCAGCAGAGAAGCAGAGTTTTCAGAAGACTCAACCCTGAAGAGTTACAGTATCCTGCAGTGGTGTGGTAACAGGTATCTCTCTGGTGTGATGTACCTGTCAGCCCTTGCTTTGTAACAGAGAATAGCTACATATATGTTTTTCTGCAAATGCATATAGCCCATACATAATATATGTAGCTGAGTATCTACACTTTAGGTGAGAAGAGGGAAGACAGCCCACTGTCAGCGCTGTCTCTGTACTATTTAGTACGCACTGTGAATATGTGCTGGGATCTTGTTTGCTTATTGATCTGTCTGTCTATATATCTATCTATCTAGCTAGCTACCTATCTATGCTTTGTTGACTAGGTTGACTAGGTTAATCCCACACAGCCAATGGTCTCTTTTCATGAGAGACCCAAGGTGGTATTTATACTGATCAGGGAAATTTGGGCAGGGCACCAGGGATCATACTCGTCTTTACTCTATTCTTTTCCTGTAGGTGGAGCTGGAGGGTAAAATGAAGAGAGACAAGCCTGAAGGAAGAGAGAGGCTCTAAGGCAGGAAAGAAAATGCAGCTGTCTGTATGACAGATATGGAGAGTGTGTCCACAAAGGCAGACTTAATTCAGAAAAAAATGTTTCTGATGTAAAGACTGTGGAAAAATAGACAAATTGCTGTTTGGGCTGTGGGTGTTTTGATACATAGAAGTTATGTACCTTAAAAAAACATTGGATGCTTCTTAGATATCTAGTTGCAAGCAGTGGTATATTTTAGTACAAGTGATTGTGAGGGTGTGGAACAAGAGACAGCAACATCAGTTTCCATTTTAGAGGGAATGCAAACATTGTTGCACAGCAAGCATGGAAGGGAAAAGCCTAAGGAAAGTGAGATGAGAGAGGTATATGCACTAGCAGCTTTAGCACAGCAGTGGCTTGTGGAGATAAGGACAACAGCTGTAAGGCTTATCAACAAAAAGCTACTATAAACTTGATAGGTATATAATGTAACACAGAATTATTTAGCCTATCAATTTTAGGGCTGCTGATATTAGACTATTTATTCATTTAGATCTGGGGAAACGCACGCGACGACCAGGCCAGTAACGAATAGCAATGGTAGGCCTTAACGAATTTCTATTTATCACAACGCCAGCGACAGGCGGAAGCCATGCCGAAAAGCCAAATGGCTGAGGTGGCACGCCTTTATGTTGGCAAAAGGGAAAATGACATAGCAGCAGGTCCACAGCAGTCTCAGCGATTGTAGTCCAGTCGTGCCAGTTCGCACCCGACACAATAACACTGTTCATCGCGCAGGCTGGCTCACGTTATAATAACTATTTTCGTGCGTAACGTGCCACGTTATCAAATAGCAACAGCAAAGGTCAACATAGTTTAAACCCATTCAGCGAAATATGAAATCAACATTGGGTGTTAAAAATCAAATTAGCCGAGTTCAGTTATCTGGGGTTACAGCACCAGGCTGGCACGTAGCAACGGACAGTGCCCGTGTAAACGGTACACGCAACCACGGCACAGCGCACGCACATCTGCAGCCCAGCCATATTACAATACCAGCCCAGACAGTTAACCCAGGCCCAGTGTCACCAGCGAAGTCAACATGAAATACCGCCACGAACACGTCAACTTATGAGTCTTCTGAAAAGACAGGCATGCAGCGAACAGTGCATGGGCTCACCAGATCAATCTGATGGCGCGCAGTACACAGTAGTTGGCAGTACCGGTAATTTAAACGCAGTTACCGAGGCGGTCGCTGAGATGCCAGCAGGCGCCCACCCCAGCCACCCGCCCGACGCACGGCAGCAGCGTTGCCTCCCCGCCACTCCAGTTCGCATTCGGCTCACTAGTCCATGTCATACAATCCAAAGAGTGTTTAGGATGGTTGGCAGTGGCAGGCTTAGCCAGTGACATAACGCCAGAATTTTACCTCACAGAGCATGCCGTCTCACTTTGAAAGCCCGCGACAGCCTCAGCCTTCCTGAGGACGATTGGTCATCGACAGATAGGTATACACCGATCGACACGTTGTTGAGGATGATCTGGATTTTCGGCAGGAAATTTTAATCCAAGTTCCACTCAACTGTGAAAGTAGATCAGTTGTATACCTGGCTCTCCTGCGATTGTTGTCCCTCATTCTATCTGGGAAGACTGATCGCAGACTTAGGGACCGTGTGGTTCACGAAAGCATATGTATGCAATTAAGAAAAATTTGACGTTAATGCTTTGGCTAAACACATTGCCAGCCATCCTGGGCACTTTTTCTCGCTTATGGCCAGACCAAGTGACCAATAATATCCGGGAGGCCCAATAACTCTACTTTAGAAGTACGTGAACTGGAGTGGCAATCAGCTTAGACATTTGCTACCCGGGTTTAAACGAAAACTGTAACATCTCAGCAGTACTCAAGTTGAGGAGTTATTTAAGGTAGTACCTTCCTTTGTATGTATACTTTACTTCCTTATGCATACACAATGATCTTTTTCAGAATACATATAAAATTTTTGTTTCTGACTTCATGTGGCGTGTTTTTTGTTTCTGACTTCATGTGGCGTGCCTTTGGTGTAGCACTTCGCACGTTTATTACTGTCTAGATTTTAATTATTATTGTTGTTTATACAATAATACCTTTAAGGTACACAGATGCTCATTATGCTTTATACTTATAATGGATTACCATTATTTTTTTAACAAGATTTAATCCATTACTGCACATTACACTTATTTTTTATGAGTTGCTATTTGAATGTCCTTTTATGTTGAATTTTTATTTTAATGTCATGATTTCATTTACATATTTTAAGAATTTTAAATATGTTATTTTAACTTTTATGTTTACTTCTTTGATAACATTCCACACTTTGAAATGGTTATTACTAACATGAATTAATGTTTGTATATTTTCTTTGATGAACAAGTTGTCCTTGTGAAGGTTTATACTTGTTTTCAAACTACTACAATGAGTTTTACCTTGCTATGTTGTCATTTCCCTTTTGCCTTGTATAAAAGGGGCGTGCACTTTTACCTCATTGTTAATTTGTTTTCTCTGAGGAAGCTGCACTTTGTGCTAAAACGTTTGTGATAAATAAAATTCGTTAAGACTACTTACTTGTTGTTGCTGGTACAAGGGTTCCGTGGTACGTTTTTGGATTTCAACTGTTTTTGTCATTTGCATTTGCCTATTTATTCATTTAGGAAATGAACAGTTTGGAGAAATTAGTTTTGAATCATTTGAACTATTGAACAATTTTATGAACATTATTAATTCTAAAAAACACAACTATCAATGAAATGAATATATATTTTTTGCTGTTTCACCATTATTTAGAAATAAACTGATATAATACCAGAAAAAGATATGAACGACTATTTTGTGAGTCTTTATAAAGAAGTGCATTCTATTTCAAAAGTGTTTGATGACTGAAATCTTTGGACTGGGACATGAAATATTTTGGTTACTTTAAAAGGAGAAACATTATAGCACATTTATTGTATAGAAAAAAAACTTGAAAGATGTTTTAGATGTGAAGGGGTTAGTTATGAATAAAGTTTCCCTTCTTTCATGACTCCTGCTATGATTTTTGCTTTTGTTTTGAATCCTATATAATAAGCAAAACAGGAATTAGATATACAGTTTGTTACACAGGGCAACTGAAAATGTGTTACTGCTCTTGAGCTGATAATTCATTAATGAATGCATGAAAAGGTGTGCACAATGTGTCTGAATAGGGCATAGTGTAAAAAATCTGTAAACCATTTTGTAGATATAACAAGTCAGAGAATCACATGTAATTTGACTGTGAGGTTCAAACGCAAGAAAGGGACAGAAGTGCAGCTGCCTCACAGCAATCTAATGTTTTAGAAGATGAAAAACAGAGCAGCTTAACACACGGACTAGATATGGGAGAATCTGGGGAGAAATCAGTAAATGAGAAAGAATGGACAAGAGAAGAAAACATATTTGATTTACGAAGAAAAAGAAAGTGAATGCGCTATAACCCATGCTGTATAAACAATAAAGGAAGAAGTGGTAAAAGATGTCGACTTAGGCAGGATGAGAGGCAGGAAGAGAAGGAAAGTTCTAGAAAGAATGGCAAAAAGAAAGGAAAGGGTAAATTTCAGTGTTAGCAGCAAATGTAAATTGTATTAAAATAGTGAAATAAGACTTACAACATTAAAATGGTGTAGGAATGTGAATGTTGATATTACAGTGGATATAACAAGTTTACACATCCCTGTTAAAATGCCAGGTTTTGTGATATAAAAAATGAGACCACAATAAAAATGAGACCACAATAAAAAAAAAATCAAAACTTTTCCCATCTTTAATGTGACCTATAACCTGTACAATTCAATTGAAAAACAAACAAATTTGTTAGGGGAAAATATAAAAAATGTACAATAAGCTGGTTGCATAAGTGTGCACACCCTTAAACTAATACTTTGTTGAAGCACGTTTTGATTTAATTACAGCATTCAGTCTTCTTGGGTACACACCTGCCATCAATTAAAGAGACTCTGATTAACCCCAAATAAAGTTCTGCTGCCCTAATAGGATTTTCCTGACATTTTCTCAGTTGCCTGCTACTGCAAAAGCCATGGTTCACAGAGAGCTTACAAAGCACCAAAGGGATCTCATTGTTGAAAGGTATCAGTCAGGACAAGGGTACAAAAAATTTTCCACAGCATTGGATATACAATGAAACACAGTGAAGACAGTCATCAGAAAGTGGAGAAAATATGGGACAACAGTGATGTTGCAAAGAACTGGACGTACCTCCAAAATTGATGAAAAGACAAGACGAAAACTGATCAGGGATGCTGCCAAAAGAACAACAGCAGCACTGAAGGAGCTGCAGGAATTTCTGCAAGTACTGGTTGTGTACTACATGTGATAACAATCTCCCGTATTCTCCATATGTCTGGACTATGGGGTAGGTTTGCAAGACGGAAATCTTTTCTTACACAAAAAAAACATCCAGACCTGGCTAAAATTTGCAAAACAATACATCAAATCTCAAAAATCCATGTGAAAAAATGTTTTATGGTCTGATGAGACCAAGGTTGAACTTTTTGGCCACACTTCCAAAAGGTACATTTGGCACAAAAGCACTTTGCATCACCAAAAGAACATTATCCCCACGGTGAAGCATGGTTGTGGCGGTATCATGCTTTAGGATTGCTTTTCTTCAGCTGGAATTGGGGCTTTAATCAAGGTGTAGAGAATTATTAACACTTCCAAATACCAGTCACTTTTGGCCCAAAACCTTCAGGCATCTGCTAGAAAGCTGAAGATGAAGAGGAATTTCACCGTTCAACACAACAATGACCCCAAGCATACATCCAAATCAACAAAAGAATGGCTTCACCAGAAGAAAATTAAAGTTTTGGAATGGCCCAGCCAGAGCCCAGACCTAAGTTGAATAGAAAATCTGTGGGGTGACCTGAAGAGGGCTGTGCACAAGAGGTGCCCTCATAACCTGACAGATTTGGAGCACTTTTGCAAGGAAGAATGGGCAAATATTCCCAAGTCAAGATGTGCCATGCTGATAGACTCCTACCCAAGAAGACTGAATGCTGTAATTAAATCATAAGGTGCTTCAACAAAGTATTAGTTTAAGGGTGTGTACACACAACAAAGTATTAGTTTAAGGGTGTGCACACTTATGCAACCAACTTATTGTATGTTTTTTATTTTTTATATTTTTCCCCTACCAGATTTGTCAGTTGAATTGATCAGGTTATAGGTCACATCAAAGGTGGGAAAAGTTTTGAAATTATTTATTGTGGCCTCATTTTTTATATCACAAAAATCTGGTATTTTAACAGGGATGTGCAAACTTTTTATATCCACTGTATATGCTTATTAGATACAAAAGAGGTTAATTATGTAGATAGAGAACAATTCAAAAGTCAGTGGGGAGGAGTGTGGCACAGAGTTTCAGAAAAGATGAACATTCTGGGATTGTTGTGCTATCCACAACATCAGTGTGTAAGATACTAGATGTAATAATTATGATTCCAGGAAGATAGAGTATTATAGATGTTATTAAAGGAAATGTTTTGTGATTGGTGGTCATTTGTGCATATACAAATTGCAAGGATAGGGAGGATTTATTTAGACAGCTACAATGTTATTATGTTGAAATATGCATATTAAATAACTAGATTATTTTAACTGTGATATAAGTGGAAAGATAAAAGAAAGGAAAATATGTGAAAGTATGTCAAGAAATCATGAAAGTTATGTTAATAATGAATTCATTTTAATAAATAAATGAATACGATTAATTATGGATAGCATAGTCTGTACTTAAGTTAGTAAATGAATTTATGTTATAATATTCAAATGTAAATATTATACTGTTTTCTAGAGCTTTTCTCCTTGGTCGTCTGCTGAAAATGGGCACCTAGTCCAGTCAGACTATTTCCCAGTTAACAAATGTAATAAATAAATAAGAAGGAAAGAAAGAACATGCTTAGATAAGAAATATGTTTATAACAGAAATTGATTTTGAGATCTATTCAGTTGTTTAACTGAAGTACAGAGTTGATCTAAAATAAATGGTTTTTGCATCATGTTGCACTTTGGTTAGTATTTGGAAAAAGTTTAAATATAATTAGACAAGGCAAAAGAATAAAGAGAACAAAAGGCATTTGTACCTATCTAAAAAATATGAAACAGAGAAGGATGCAATTATATGAGTATCACAGGGATATGCAACAATCTTATAACAACTGTATGGAATTCTGGCTAACTTAAAACATATAGAACTATTTATTGGGAGGATGAAAAAGAATGGCAGAGATGTAATAAAAATGTATTCAGAAAAATGAAGGAGTTAAATCAAGCAATTTATGATAAGAAGAAAAATATAATTAGAGCAAAAGGTAAATTTGAATTGAATAAGTTAAAATTAAGGAAATGTTAGCAAGGCAAAATGTTATATTGAAGGGAGAAAAGAAGAGGTGAAATGCTTCTTAACTAGTCAGATAAGTGAGAATAACTGTGAACTAACAGAAATGGTGAAGAAACAGATGTAAGAAAAATACTAACAGAAATTATGGATAATTATGAAATATTTAAATAAGAAGCATAAAGTAGATGTGAAAGAAGATAGTGCATGGAAGAATTTTAAAGTATATGCAGTAGCATCAAAAAGTTTTTGAAAGTGCAAATAAATTCAGAAGAATTATAAAAAAGTTATTAGAAAAGGAAATGTTACTTTTTACTGAGAAAAATAGGTTTATAACAGTTTGTGAGAAGGAAGACAAAGGAGATTCCCTATGAGTACTAAATGAATGGTTGAAAGGGCTATAGTAAAAGATAATTACAGGTTTAATACAACTGATATAGAAAGAAGTTATTAAAATTTTGGAGAACAACCACAGTGGATAACACTGATTATAAAATAATTATGACTATTATGCAGGAAATGTTAAATGACATTTCTGAAGAAATAATGGGAGAAAGTGTGTGTGGTATTTACGGAATTTATAGTACAAAAATATGAGATATGGCAAAATAGGCAGTGCATGGGATTAAAAAGAAATGAAATAGATGGAAGAGTGACAGTATGTAATGTTAAGAAAACTTATGATAATGTTAATCATGGTCAGTTTATAAAAAATCATGGAAGCACATAGAGTTCCAAGCAGTGCAGTGAAATTTATTAAATCTGTATATAAACTTTCATGGGTAAAACCTCTAGTTAATTGATGGATAAGAGGAAAAAAAATTCAGATATGAAAGGGAGTCAAACAGGGATGTCTTATGAGTGCCATAATATTTGGTTTAGCTTTGAATGTAGTAAAGACTTATTGGAACACCAATTAGAAGATGCAAGGATAACTATACAAAGAATGAGTCATTTTACCTGTATTTGCATATTATGCAGTTGGTGTAGTATTAATGGATATTAATAAACTATTAGAGAGAGGGAAAAATTGATCAGTCACAGCATGAAGTTATGGGAAAGAGTAGTGGAAGCAAGGTTAAGAAGGGATGTGATGATTAGTGATCAGCAGTATGGTTTCATGCCAGGAAAGAGCACTACAGATGGGATCTTTGCTCTGAGAGTGTTGCTGGAGAAGTACAGAGAATGTCGGAAGGAGTTGCATTGTGTTTTTGTAGACTTAGAGAAAGCATATGACAGGGTGCCTAGAGAGGAGTTGTGGTATTGTATGAGGAAGTCAGGAGTGTCAGAAACGTATGTAAGAGTGGTACAGGATATGTACGAGGGTAGTGTGACAGTGGTGAGGTCTGCGTGGGAGTGACGGATGCAAGCTAATGGTGGAGGTGGGGTTACATCAAGGATCAGCCTGGAGCCTCTTTCTTATTTGCAATGGTGATGGACAGGTTGACAGACAAGATCAGACAGGAGTCCCCTGTGTGGCTATGATGTTTGCAGATGACATTGTGATCTGTACTGAGAGTAGGGAACAGGTGTGAGGAGACCCTGAGAGATGGAGATATTCTCTAGAGAGAAGAGGAATGAAGGTCAAAGCAGGACTAAGACAGAAAATATGTGTGTGGAATGGGAGAGGGAGGATAGAGAGGAATGGGTGAGGATGCAAGGAGTAGAGGGTGGCGAAGGTGGATGAGTTTAAATACTTGGGGTCTGGAATAGTTCAGAGTAACACTGGAGGTGTGGAAGAGAGGTGAACAAGAGAGTACAGGCAGGATGGAGGGTGGAGAAGAGTGTCAGGAGTGATTTGTATAAGACGAGTACCTGTAAGAGTGGAAATGGAAGGGTTCTACAAGAGGGTAGTGTGAGACCAGCTATGTTATATGGGTTGGGAGACAGTGGCATTGACAAAAAGGCAGGAGTTTTAGCTGGATGTGGCAGAATTAAAGATGTTAAGATTTGCATTGGGTGTGACAGAGGGTGACAGGGATTAGGAATAAGTATATTAGAGGGTCATCCCAGGTTGGAAGGTTTGGAGACAAAAGCCAGAGAGGCACGATTACGTTAGTTTGGACATGTGCTGAGGAGGGATGCTGAGTATATTGGGAAAAAGATGCTAAAGATGAAGCTACCAGGTAACAGGAAAAGAAGAAGGCCTAAGATAAGGTTTATGGATGTGGTGAGAGAGGACATGCAGGTGGTTGGTGTGACAGAGCAAGATGCAGAGGACAGGAAGAAATGGAAACAGGTGAGCTGCTGTGCCAACCCCTAACGGGAACAGCTGAAAGAAGATGATGATGAATAAATTATTAGAGAATATTGTTACAAAGGTCCTAAAAAACACTTTAGAAAAAGTTGGGTTCAAATTAAATGAATAAAAAAGTGAAGGATTTAGAGATTTACCCCCAGATTCACTATCCTTCCATGCAGGACTAGCTTAGTCTTGCACGGAAGTGGCCATTTAGGAGCAGGACATCAGTGTGCCATGCATATCAATAAAGGCGGGCTGCCTGAGCTCCTAAATGGACACAGAGTGTGTATTGCTAGGTATGTTCTGAGAGCAGAGCTCTCAGAATATACACGCCCATGCAATGAAGAACAGCAGTGTATGAATAAGAATGAATGATACCGCTCATAGGTGTTCGCATACCCCCAGCAACATCCCCCCAAGTTTACAAGAGCAATAGTTAAAACATTAAATATAAAGAAGTCTTTTTTTTCTAATAAAACAGATTAAATTTAACCGTAGGTGTGCGGGTTTGCCCATCTCTTAGCTACGGTTAATGCAGCTTAAATGGCACAAGAGGATAAAAAGCAAGATATATGCAAATGAAGCAGTACAGCAGTAGTGTAGTGGGCAGAGCATTCACCTCCCTTCGAAGCCTTCGAGTCCCACTCCAGTACAATCCATTTTCCATGTAAAATCACTTTATGAGCAATTTATTTTGTTGCATAACCTATCCCATATCATATATTTGTGAACTGGAGTACTGCATTAAACGCAGATGTGAAGTGTCTTTGTCATAATGTTGTAAAGTCCACAGATAACCACAAGTGCCCCATACAGTATATGTACACAGGAATCAGGGATACAAATGGAAGGAAAATGTGTAAGTAATGATAAATCCATACAGTTTCCAAATCCACCACCTTCCCAAGAACCATTAGACATTACTGTCTAAATTAGTGTGGTGGTAAGCGAGAGTAAGCAGTTGTCAGCAAGAGAAAGCATATTTAAGCAGTAGTAAGTGGGAGTAAGCATATGTAAGCAGTAGCAAGCGAGTTTAAGCCTGTTTTCATGGGGGTAAGCAATGCGCTCACAGGTTAAGCAATACTGAAGCTAACTCACTGTAAGCATATTTAACCAGAGGTTAGCATTGCTTACCTTTGTGCAAACTTGCTTACAATTGCTTAAAAGTGCCTTAATCACTCTGTATGCATCAGCCGCTGTTCTGGCCAGAAACAAAATAAACAGCCTTTGCAGGTCTGAAACCCAGGACCCTGTACACTATAGTCTCAGTAGTTAACCACTAAGCCATCACAGCAGTACATGAGACTGAGATATCACCAAACAGATCATCACTATAGGAAATATAAACTAAACATGTGAAAGGAATATATATACAGTTTTATATTGTATAACCTACTACAGGACATAAATATGTGAACTGGAGTACTGCATTGCTTCTCCAGATGTGAGGGTGTCATTGTAATAAAGTGTTCAAATCCTCTCAATAAACACAAGGACCCCATACAGTGCATACATACACACAGAATCAAGGCAAAACATATAACATAAATGATTGTCAAATCAATGCCAAATGCAAATATAATACGAAATTAAATATTATAATGCTGGTTATCACAGTTTAAAGATAGTAGGCAGTGTAAGCAATGTGTAGGGCCAAATAACTCAGTTTGCCCCATTGCTATACTCCTGTAAGCAACAGCCTTAGGTACAGGTATGCCCATAGCTTAGCATTTTAAAATCAATTAT
>NC_056735.1:991372640-991442640 GCF_019279795.1 Protopterus annectens | reverse complement strand
CTACTCCAGTATTTGTGATATATCCCCATTTTCATGGCTTTAAACACCCCCTTTGTCAGGCTTGGTCCACATTTCTTGCACTAAGTTCTGTATATACCTCTCGACTGATCAGATTGTTTCAGACTGTCCACGTTTATTGCTCATATTTCTCCTGTATTCCACAAGATGATTACTGTGATTTGTGTGGTACTTCACTATGATGATTTTATGACGTCTGTCAGTAACTGATGGCATACATGTCAGTTTCAAAAGTGCCTTCCTTCACAACATTCTACATTTATAACTCCAATACCTACATTACGTTCCCTTGCACTAAGAGGTTGAGAGTTATGGTGCTGAGGTATGACTCCACTACAGGTTATGGGCATATGTTATTTTGTATATATATATATATATATATATATATATGTATATATATATATATATATATATATATATATATATATATATATATATATATATATATATATATATATATATATATATATATATATATATATATATATATATATATATATATATATATATATATATATATGTATATATATACATATATGTACATATATGGATCAAGGACTATTGAACAAAAGTTCAGTAGTCTGAATCCACAATACCCTAACGCACTTTAATGAAAGAGCTTTCACCGAAAAAGGATTTTCGTTAAAGTCCGTTCAAAAAAAAAAAAAAAAAAAAAAAAAACACTAAATCTTCTTCCCCCTATCAAAAGCTGTTGTGCCCCCCCTCCTTTTATATTCTCACTCCGAGGTCGCACTACAGTGAGGAAAAGGGAATTCTCCCTTAACCGCACCATAGTGCTACTGGCACAACCAGTATATATAATTGAAAGCGCTGCGTCGGTGAACATTCTTACAGCTAAGATGATTTAGTGGTCTTACAGCTCAGATGATTTAGTGGTTAAGTGCTATGACTATAATTTACAGGGCCCTTGGTTCAAGACCTGCTTGGGCTATTTATTTTATTGCTGGGCAGAACAGGGGCTGATGGAGACATGGTGATTAAGGTGTTTTAAAGCAGCTTTAAGTGGGTTTGTGCAGGTTTGCATGACGATAAGAGCTGCTAACATATGGTTTTATGAATACGTGCTTACACAGTGTAGGGTTTGCTTACCAGTGCGTAAATCTGCTTAGCATTTGCATTTAATCAATGCTTAATCCTGCTAAGTATAGTCCAGCACTGGTAACCAGTGATCACATTCCAGTCTGATCAAATAGCAGGGTAATTACATTTTTTAATAAGTATATTTAATTCCATGTACATAACATGCTTCTATGTGCTTTCATTACAGTAGCAAGAGGTGTGAATATACTGTATGGGACACCTGAGTATACATGGGTAGTACCACAATCTTTTCTCTTTGTATGTGTTTCATACTTGGGTAGTATCCCAGGTTATATACAGTCAAACTTGCATGTATTGTATCATAGCATTACTACTTTTAACAGTGCTTTTCCAAGTAAGAGTTGATTGCAGAATGTAGTACTGGAACCATACACCCCTGCATGCAAAGCTGGGCTCTGTGTACCGACTATCTTCTTCTTGGTGTTCGAGCTGCATGTTTTTATGGATCTCCTGTTGGATATTGATCTAATATGTTGATATTAACTGTAGACTACTATGTTTTCAGGACATGTCATTGAGGACTGTTATTATGTAGTAATGGAATACCTATCCATTTCAGATGTCTATCTTTCAAAACATTATCTGAATGCATAACCTGTTTGCTATCTACTTTCTGTCTCTCCTCTTTACAGATATGCAGATGTCAGGTGTTCATCTTGGCTGCTTACAGGCAATCTCTGATTGACTGACACTGACATGTCTGCCTAGCTGTATTATGAATGTCACAGCTAGGAAACCCCACTCTGTATGCATCACATGCCATGGATACCTCAGCCAGACTACAACAGTCAGCAGAACATGTGTGGGTACAGGTCCCTAACCATGATACTGGCCATGTTATGCAATATATGTTGCATACATGTCAATTGGAGCAACTCACGGAATCACTCAAGTGGCATTAGTTGATAGATGGCCTGGTGACAAATGTCAGGTGGCATGATACCAGTGTAATCACATGCCTTATTCTTCTCATCTCTCCATGGACATTAGCCTGGTACACATCTAGGAACACCTGCACCTATGGACCTCAGTACTGACAGATGTGTATGTGTGCATTACTGAGTATAACAGTGTTTGTGTGTTTGTAAACTTGTAGTTTAAAATACTCTGAGGGCCTTCTCACCCACTACACCCCCAATTGCTATACTTAGAAAGGGCTGATACTGTAATTCACATTACATTTACCTTGTGAAACTCTTCACACTATGAGCTATCTGGAGCTTGCAGTACCAGCATAACACTGTTCTACAAATGGGTAGATAGGCGTGGGTTACCCACTGAATCCTGGCGAATGTGAGTATGTCTGTGTGAGTGAGTGAGTGTGTGTGTGTGTGTGTGTGTGTGTGTGTGTGTGTGTGTGTGTGTGTGTGTGTCTGTGTGCGCGCGCGCAAGTCTGTGTGAGTCTGCATATTTGTAGAAGACAACATTCTGAGGCCACATTCTCCAAATACACTAAGCCTTGCCATACATTATAAGGGATGGTGATGTTGCTGACATTAGGAAAGCCATGACAAACCCTCACCCTACTATCCCTGTGGCATGTGCAATAAATGCATATCCCTGTAGTAGCAATAATTAGATAGACAAGGGTTTGTTTTACAGTCTTGGTAAAGGTGTGATTGTGGGTATGTCAGAGCATTATCATGGGTTTCAGTGAGTACAATTTCCAATGTGGGGTGGGGGTGCTGGGTATACTGTCTTTACACCATGGTACTCCCAGTACATGTCCCAAGGTTCATTGTATGAGGACCACTGCCACCATCAACCAAACAGATAACTGATGACACTCTTCAGCCCAATGATGCATGTGCTGTGTGCAAAAACTCTGTATCAGTATGGACTCACTGACAAGGCAGTCAGCACTGCTAAACCCAGGTCTGTCAAATGTGGCTATGACTGTATGTTTTTGTCAATGTGTATATGACAGTATGTTATACTGTGTATTGTCCAATAACACCCAGTACATCCCCCATTACCATACTGTACAAGGCCTGATGAAGTTGTTCACTTTACAGGAATCTTGGGACATACCTCACCTTACAAGCTCTGTGATGTATGCAATTAAGGCCAAACACATTAGTAGCAATAAGTACCTAGGTAAGGGTTCTAATCTCAGTGTTGCCAAGTAAGTGTGTGTGTATGTGAAGGGATCTACTTCAGTATGCTGAAAATATATTTCCCAGGAGATCATTTGTCCGAGAATTAACTGGCAAAAGGTAACATTGCAAAGCAATCATCTTGAGGAAATTAATTCCATCAAAACTTGTAGTTGATGTGCAAATGCCCTTTTCCCCACTGTACAGCTGTACAGCAATACTGGGGTTGGTATATATAGTTGGGAGGAGGTTGTTGTGGGCACAGCCACCCACATTGGTGGTATTGTTGTGCTTATACCCCTGCTTACTGTGCAGTTATACTGTCTAGTTTATGTTAAGAGGTTAAGTAGTTTTTAATCACACTATGTGTGGTTCTACACCATCACATACCCTCCAAAGTGGGGGGCTGTGCCCCCCACACCAGCACAACTATGTATACCAACTCCAGGATTGCATTACATTGGGGAAAAGGACATATATCCTGCCAGTAACATTTCCAATGAAATTAAATTTGGCAGATTGATTATTTACTGATGTGATGTTTTGGCAATTTGGTCTTGGTGGAATTACATAGGATAAAATGAGTTCTCTGCAAAATGAAGTACAGCCATGTGAACAGTATTCTCTGTGTATTGCATCAACACAAAAGCCTGTGTGTGTTATTCACAAACATTTGGTGTGTGCCACCCTATAAACTTACCATTGTCCGCTGTAGAAGAGCTGCTTACATCAGCCACCATGTAATCACCTGTATACACCCCTCAGACCTATCAGCTATGTGATACATGCAGTAACTGTTATACAGAACTGTTACTTGTGTTCAGCTGTACCCGGGATATGACACAGTCAATGTGTTACCACAGTGCCGCACCCCTTGTAGGAAAGGACAGCAGACCAACATTCTCCTGACACACAGACACCTAGAACACAAACAGAACGCATTATGGAGACCACATTCAGTCAGTGTTAATAACAGCAATAATGCATCATGGCTGGACAGCTGCACACCCCCTGACATGTAAGCATTAAACATTCCAGCTGACAACACTTTAAACAGCATTACATTGCTAAACTTTAGTGCATTCACCCTGTGCATCTGAACCATATTAGCATGTCCCTGCATCAACGGTATGGATGACAGGGATGTGGCACAGGTATCATCATGTGCACAGGGTGTGGTGTGGGTTTGCCAGAGGCCTAGGCTATGCTGTCTGGTTGACATCATATGTGTGGGTTAGGGGGTTGTTTATTAAAGGCCTGTGCAGATGTGCTGTGTGTAGGGATGGAGGTGCCCTAGCTGTGATGGTGATGTTTTTGTGTATGGATGCACACAGTTCTGCCATGTGGCTGCCCTATATAGGGGTATGTTGGACATCTGTGGGCTGTACATGGCATGTTGTACAGTTCACTGTGTCCAGCCACAGACATGGGAACTGCGCCTGCCAGGGGGTGCACAGGCACCATCAGGCAGAAGCCAATATATAGTATTCTCCTCCAACTATGACAATTGTCTGCTGGATCTGCATCCCTGTTGGGACCAGCCAGGACCACATGCATGTGGCCTGCTGCATTGCATTGCAGACAGAACCCCCCCCCTGCAGTGCTGGTGATGGTGCTGCCACTACGGGAGTGGGAGTGAGATGTCATATGTACACGTACACCTCCACCTGTTGGTGTTGCAAACCTACATACACATGGCTGATACCCTACTCCCACCACATGGTCTACCACAGATACCACATGGGTGAGGATTCCCACCATCTCACCCAACAGTCTATCCATGACTTCTGCAAAATAACGGTAGGCATCTGCATGATCACAGACCCCCAGGGGGTCCTACACTTATAGCCCCATAGACACACCCCCTACCCTATTCTTCCAATCCTCCTCCCTCCCTCCCCTGAACACACCCCTACTCTAAATTTCCAACCCCCCCTCCTCCCTCAATCACCCTTACCCCTTCTCAATCTCACACTCACAGTGAATTCTCTCTATTTTTAAACTCTACTTCCTTCACTCATACCACCTTACTGTACTCTATTTACACTAAAATCTAGCTCTTTCTTGGTACCCTGGTCTCTGTTATACCCCTATTCCTCTGTTATCTTTCTTATATTCTTCCATACTTCTCCCTTCCATACTTCTCCCTTACTATAACAACACCTTTCTACTCCACCCTCTCTTACCTCTCTTTACCTTTCATAGATACACATACTTCCACTATGTCTCCACTCAAGTCATCCCACATTTTACTTTCCACACTATTAGTTACCACCCTATGCTCAATATACCTTCTATCCCTCTATGAGAAACCACTGCATGTCCAACCTTTCAATCGATATAAACAAACTACAATATATCTAAATCCTCTAAATTCCTATCCATATATTTCTTCTACACCTAGCTATCAACCACCTAGATTCCACCGACTGTCACACCTAAAATACAATTTGTCTTTAGACTACAAAACTAAACTTCTAACCTTTCTAAAATGTAAACACACTATGAAACCTAGCAATCTTAACCTTCAATCTGGAGATATCCACCTAACCCTGGTCCAACTTTCCACTCTCACCTAATGACTATACCCAAACTCAATAACACCTTCCTAATAGGACATCTTAATACCCAAAGCATAAACAACAAAATACCTTACATGCATTCCCTCCTACAGATACATTCATTTGACATTCTTTGCATCTCTGAGACATGGCTAAAGCCCTCCACTAAAGACACTGAGATTACTCCCCAAGGTTATAATATCATAAGACTTGACCGTCCCAACCGTAAAGGTGGTGGAGTTGCAATTCTTCATAAAAATCATCTAAATATTACTACCCTTCCTGCCTTTCCTACACAAGATAACAAAATAGAAGCTATCATTTCAAAACTACAATTAAACTCCAAAAAATCCATCTATATTATATGCATGTACCTACCACCTGGTAATAACATACCAATCCTCGAAAATTACCTTAGCTGGATATCTATCACATATCCCCAAGAAACAATCATACTAGGTGACCTGAATATAGACTGGAATAGCATTACTGCTGATAATCCTTCTTCTCATATCAACCTCCATGGTTTTATCCAAACTATAACCTCTACTACAAGGCTCAACAAACACAGTAATAGAGAAAGCATTCTAGACTGATTCTTATAAATAAAGTCAAAGATAACTACAAAGTAGGAATTTTACCTGATGATGTAAGTGATCACTCCTTAACATTCATAACAAGGGATAAGGCTGATTGCATAAACTCATGCATCACAAGACATGTACGCACCATCAAACACTTCAATCCAGAATTGTTCCAGTCTGAACTTACTGCATGTAATTGGAACCCATTAAAACACTCCCTCTTGAAAATGCAGTAATGTACTTTAACTCTACTTTTTTATCTATCCTTGACTTGCATGCTCCTGAACGTAGCATTAGAACTAAATCCAATGCTGCCCGCTGGCTCTCCCATGAAACCAAGCAACTTATTCTCACTAGAAATAAAGTCTGGGCCACATGGAGATCACATAGAAAAACCCTGATCTTCTTCACTTCCGCCAGCTTAGAAATCTAACCAAAAAGCTATACTAGCTGATAAAAGAAATTCTACTTCAATCTGCAAGAAACCCATCTTAATAATTCAAAACTTTTCTGGTCTTCAGTTAATAGACTTCTTTCCCCAGGACGTTCAAAACACCTTCCCACTTAATTCTGATCCTGATACCCCAAAAAACTGCAGATGCTTTCAATTGTTTCTTCACTGAAACTATACAAACTCTTGCTAATCAATTAAACACTAATAACTCACACCCAACATGTAACCTCATTAACTCCTCCTCTAAATTCTCTCTACATCCCATCTCTACATCTTACATATACAGACTCCTTCTTAAGCTAAAACCTTGTACCCCCTCTGCGGACAAGTTACCTTCACTCTTTCTACAAAAAGCTGCCAAGGCTATCGCATATCCTATTTCTATTCTCATTAATAGGACAATCAAAGAAGGTATCATCCCTGATATATGGAAGGTCTCCCACATTATCCCACTCCATAAAGGTGGTAACTCCATTGACTACTCTAACTTTAGACCTATTGCTCTCCTCTCTCCCTTGGCCAAAATAATGGAGAAATGTATACACCATCAGCTTGTACAACACCTCTCTCCACAACATCATAGCAAACAGTCAACATGGATTCAGACCTAATCACAGTACTACTACTGCCCTTCTCTCCTTTGCTGACACTATTAACCTGAACCGTAACAACAACCTACTCTCTTCTGCCATCTTCATAGACCTCTCCAAAGCATTCGATATGGTTAACCACTCCTTATTAATCAAAACTCTAGAATCACTATCTTTTGACATCCCTGCCATTAGATTGTTTTCTTCTTATCTCACTAACAGGAAACAGGCTGTTCTCTGGAATAACCACATCTCTTCTCTTCTGCCAGTTTCTATTGGAGTTCCACAAGGCTCTATTCTTGGCCCTCTTCTTTTTTCCCTCTTCATAAATGATCTCCAAAACATAATCCCCCAAGCTACTTGCATTCAATATGCTGATGATTCTACCCTCATCTGCTCTGCATCCTCTACCTCAGAACTTAGATCTCTTACTCAAAATGTCTTTAACACCGTCGAGACATGGTTTTCTAGTCGATTTCTCCTACTAAATGCTAAGAAAACTAAACTCCTCCTCTTACTCCTACCTCCAGAACCACCCCTTTAAACTTCACTATCTCTTCTAACAATGCAACTATCATCTCTCCTGACTCTACTACTAAACTGTTAGGTATTACAATTGATAATAATCTCTCTTTCAACCAACACATTAACAACACCATTAAACTTGTCAATAGGAAAATAGGATCTCTATATCGGATTAGACCTTTCCTAACTCCCTCCTCTAGGACTAGGATCGCTCACTCCCATCTTCTTTCCTCTCTTCTCTATGCTTGTCCCATTTTCACCAACCTCAATAAAACAACCTTACCAAACTTTCTACCAGCTATAATAACATTGCTAAACCAGCTACAGGTAACCCCTACAGAACACACCACTGTCTCAACCTGAAACTACTAGGCTGGCCAGAATTCCAAAACTATCTTGCAACCCAACAACTCACTATTGCCCATAAAATTCTGTACCATCCAACAAACACCCCTATACTCTCTCAACTCATTATCCCCTACAATAATCTTAGCTCTCTCGCTCCTCCAGCAAACTATTGGCTAATTCCACAAAATCTAATAACACGCTGGCAACTCCCTTTTCACAAATTCAGTAGGTAGAAAATGGAACCAACTTCCTAGTAACATAACAACCATTGCATCATTACCTCTTTTCAAACTAAACATCAAACTTCACTTCCAAAACCACTGGCTGTGCACATGTAGTAAACCTGATTAATCCTTCACTACTCAGACTCTACTTCATTACTGTCTCCTATGTTAAACTTTGCTACGATCCAACTGGCTTTCCTCCTCTTTTGCCACTTGTTTTCCTATTATTCCTTGCTTATAGACTGGCTTCTAGCTCTCTTTGCTTGCTAACTATCTTACTTGCTGTCCTTCCCTCAACCTGCCTCTTCTTATTACTCATATTCTTAGCTCTCTTTCTCACACTTACTTTCCTATTATTATCTCTCAAAGTACTTTATAACTTAATATGATGTCATTGAGTTTAACTGTGTGAAGTAGTATTTAATTATTTTTTTAGTTATCTTTATCAGTCTTAGTATAGTATAATTTATTTAAGTATTTTTTTTGTTACTGTCACTATGTGAGTCAGTATTAAGCTCACTAGTAATAATGAGTAACTGTAGAGTTGTTAGTTTCTGTCTCTTAAAACTTTTCTTAAACTCTAGTATGCTTGCCTTATGTGTATTCTCTGTGGAGCTTTTCTCCCCGGGCCTCTACTGAAAATGGAAATATCTCCAGTTAGACTAGCCCGGTCAACAAATGTAAAATAAAAATAAAATAAAATAAAATAAAATAGCAGGATGGGTAGCCCTCTGGAGCCTCAGACCATCACTGGTGTAATGTCCCATACATGCCTGGCCTCCATGATGGCCCAAAACATGCATCTGGTGACATCTGCTGTGGCACTTCTGCCAGGGGCATGATGGCCAGCAGCCCTCCTATGAGCACCCCTGTCCAGCAGCCTGTGTGGGACATCGACAGTCATCTGGCTATGGCTGCTGTGTACAGATATACTTGCCATAGTCACCAGACCTTCCTGTCCCAAGCCAACCCCCACCAACTCTCCCTCATCTATGGCCACTGGTGAGGAGGTATGTGTGGGCATTGTGACTGTGTGTGGGGATGGGGTGGATATAAGTGGGATGCCAACCAATGGCACAGAGTCAGCCCCTGACAACCCTGCCTGTGCCTCACTATGCCTATCATCATTGTTAGAGTCTGTATGGGCACTAACATCAGTTTGCCCACAGGAGGGACCCTGACCCACCTCGCCACCTGTGAGGGGCACACAAGATATTTAAATCAAGACCTGTACATTATGGTTTACTTCTACACACACACACACACACACACACACACACACACACACACACACACACACACACACACACACTTACAGGTTAGGTGACACAAAGATATTACACAGACCTCTCATTACCCAACAGTTGACATGCTTGACATATGGCACTTAATAGCATGCACTGCAGCCATTCGTAATCCTTGTTACCAACAATATACATCTCTGTGATGCATGAGTTGTGTTAGTAGGTGATGCCACTTCCTGTGGAACACATTGCACCCATGTACACATTATTGCTGTGCACCTGTACAGCACACTGGCATGTACTGTGCACCATACATCACAAGTGTACTAACCATTGCTGAATGTGTACATGTCTGGCAGTTATGTTTGCTATGTTGCTCACAGCCCCTATGTGTTTGTCTGACACATAACTGGGATGATATGAGGACTGATGTCAATAATTAATGCCTGACCTTTGATTTGTAGATCTCATCATTAGCAGTGCATGTATGTGCAATAAAATCCGATTACACCAACAACCTTCAAAGATTCATGTGGATATGAGGAGTGTACACCCCTGTTGGCATGCCAATGTATTCTATGATATGCAATGGGGCCACAACACTGCATTTGATAACATTACACACATCTGATATGTGACATATGACCTGTGCAATCCAATGCAGTATCAAACAAATGTGTTAGTCATGGAGATGCTGAATGAGATGTGTACAATATGTGGGTTGGATAAGTGTGCACACCCTTAAATCAATGTTTTTTAGAAGCACCTGTTAAGTGAACTACAACAGTCACTATTCCTGGAAGGGATATGCTAGCATGGGCCATCTTTACTTGGCATTATTTTGTCTGTCTGCCCTACAAAGGTACCCCAACTCTGCCAGATTGCAAGGTCAGCTCATGTGCACAACCCTTGGAGATCACACAGTTCCTTCACTATTGCTGTAGAGCCTGGGTTATGTCTGGCACAATTCATAACCTTGACTGTGTTCAGATACAGCTATTCCTAGCTAGCTTTGGCTGTATGCTACAGTTCAATGTTGTGTTTGAAGCTGACAACCTTCCCCATCCTCAGCCTTTTTGCAGATGCCTGACAACTATGGGCCACACATGAGTGTTATTTTGCAGTGTTCCAAATTCCACCCACCATGTCTACCAGCCTAGTTCCAGCTAATGAACATCAACCCAAAAGGTGTACACTGGCACCAGCAAGCTAAAAGTTGGGGATGGTGGCCCTGAGGTGGAGTGAGGTGCTGCTTGTGCACTACATGTATCTTTATGAATACTGTCTGTAGGTTTGAGCTTTGGTCTCATAACACCATTATACATTGCAACACATGCCTTTGGGAGACTTGATGCTATGCCTATGCTACTTTTTTAATTTCTCCAAGTCTTTTGGATTTCTAATACCATGACGGGAATGGAACCCATTCCTATGTCAAACTATGATTAAAGTTCATGAAATTAGTATTGCTTCACTCTTTGATGTTAGCCAAAAGTGCTCTTCGCAGCACCCGCAATATGCTCAGTAATGACTCCTTCTGCAATTCGTACAGTGCTACATGAATTGGTAACATAGCTATATACGGTTGTAAATTCTTTTTTTATAACACCAGTTGCTCCTACTACTATTGGAACTGTCTGGGTGTCTTTCTTGCACATAGCTCTTGTTTCTGCATGCAGATTGAGGTATTTTATGACTTTTGTCTCTTTGTACACAAGGCACTGTAGTTGCTAGGTGTGCCCATTTCAATGATTAATGCTACTTTTGTCTTCTTTTCTTGGACCACTATGTCCAGTTTTCTAGCATCTATCTTTTGGACTGTTGGTATTGGGTGATCCCATATGATGTAAACTTCATCATTTTCTATGATTTTCTGTGGCTCATGTTTCCAGTGCTTTTCAACCACTTTGATACCATAATGTTTGCACAATCACCAGTGTAACAATCTCGCCACATTATTATGCCTTTCAGTATGCAGTCCCTCTACCATTAGAGAGTCGCAACCACCAATAAGGTGTGTGAATGTTTCCAATTTGGTTCCACAAAACCTGCATATGTCTGTTTCTCCCACATGTTCAATGGACTTAGTAAACCAATGTGTACGTAGCCCTGGATGATATTTCATGTGGGACAAAACTTCCATCTGATTACCCTAATGCATAGGCCACAATTATGCAAAATCCAGGTGATTGTTGACACAGGTACTACACAGGCAGTACTTGCTAGACATTCCTGCAACTCCCTCAGTGTTGCTGCATGTCTCTGGGCAGCCTCCATGACCAGTTTGCAACATGTTTTGTCATTTATTTTGGATGGCCATCTGTTTCCTTTCTAAATCACTGTTGTCCCATAGTTAATATACCTCTAGATCACTGCCTGCACTGTTTGCCATGGTATATGCAATGGTGAGGTAAGGTTACTATCCCCACTTCTGACTACTACCTTTCAGATATGGGATCCATTTCATGCTTTGTAAGATGTGTGCAAGCCATGGCTGCCTATGTTGCAAGCAACTGGACAAATATCATGGAATACTTCTTGGACAGCAGACCATTACTTGGTGTGATAGTGAGGCCCTGTACTTGATGACATGTGTGTTCTCAAGAAGAATGCATCATCTTAAAACTACTAAATTGTATTTATTACTGCTTGGTGTAACTCATTCTAAGCCTTTTAGTTTAAGCACTTGGGCTTCAGACCAGTTGTTTTTCATTAAGAAGGTTTGTGGTCTGCACTGTAGTGGCAGAACAGGAAGCTTACATCCTTCTAAGTTGGGAACTGCTGATTGAGGGCTCAGTGTCTGTTATTCTAAAAGTGTATTAATTCTGGTTTAAGCACTTGGGCTTCAGGCCAGTTATTTTACATTAAGAGGGTTCATGGTCTGCACTCTTGTGGGAGGAGAGGCTGAACTCTGCCCTTCTGAGCTGGGAATTTCTGGTTAAAGGCTTATAGTGCCTGCATATTTGAACTGCTTCTTACTGAAATTGGTACACATTGTTTGCTGTAGCATAGACTAGATTCAGGCCTGCTGAATCTAGCGTTGTTTGTATAACGTGAGCACTAATCCAGGCATTCTTTAAAGTATTCAATTGTATTTATTACTGCTTGGTAGTAACTTGATTAAAGTGTAGCTATCATTCTAAGTCTTTTGGATTAAGCACTTGGGCTTCAGACCAGTTGTTTTACATTAGGAAGGTTTGTGACCTGCACTGTGGTGGCAGGACAGGTAGCTTACATCCTTCTAAGTTGGGAACTGCTGATTGAGGGCTCAGTGTCTGTTATTCTAAAAGTGTATTAGTTCTTCTTTAAGCACTTGGGCTTCAGGCCAGTTATTTTACATTAAGAGGGTTCATGGTCTGCACTCTTGTGGGAGGAGAGGCTGGACTCTGCCCTTCTGAGCTGGGAATTTCTGGTTAAAGGCTTATAGTGCCTGCATATTTGAACTGCTTCTTACTAAAATTGGTACACCTTGTTTGCTGTAGCATAGACTAGATCCAGGCCTGCTGAATCTAGCTTTGTTTGTATAACTTGAGCACTAATCCAGGCATTCTTTAAAGTATTCAATTGTATTTATTACTGCTTGGTAGTAACTTGATTAAAGTGTAGCTATCAGTCTAAGTCTTTTGGATTAAGCACTTGGGCTTCAGACCAGTTGTTTTACATTAGGAAGGTTTGTGGCCTGCACTGTGGTGGCAGGACAGGTAGCTTACATCCTTCTAAGTTGGGAACTGCTGATTGAGGGCTCAGCATCTGTTATTCTAAAAGTGTATTAGTTCTGGTTTAAGCACTTGGGCTTCAGGCCAGTTATTTTACATTAAGAAGGTTTGCAGTCTGCACTCTTGTGGGAGGAGAGGCTGGACTCTGCCATTCTGAGCTGGGAATTTCTGGTTGAAGGCTTATAGTGCCTGCATATTTGAACTGTTTCTTACTGAAATTTGTACACCTTGTTTGCTGTAGCATAGACTAGATCCAGGCCTGCTGAATCTAGCTTTGTTTGTATGCTTGTTGTTTGTTTGCTTGTTATTTCCCTGAAACGCTAATTCCACCTAAAACATGGCTTTTCAGCGCTTCTGTGGATCCCTAGTGATATCTGCATTGCTTACTGTACTTATTTCCTTGTTTCACTTGAAAGAAAGTTACTGTTTGTCATTTTTGCATTTAAGTTACCTGTAACACATTGCATTTAAGTTACCTGGCACTTGCTCACTAAGTCAGCACTAAAAAATTAAAAGCACTACACCCTCACAAACTCCCCTTGAGTACCTTGTTCCCCATTGGCTCTTTTTTCAATTATAAAGGAATTCCCAATACTATTCTAGCATGTCCAAAGGTCAGTTGTCAATTTCCTCTAAGGTCCAGCTGGTGAATCTGGGAATCTTGAGGCAATGTTACAACTGCCTCATGTACACAGACAACCCTCTCCTCCTCCCAACAAATTCCAACACATGTGAGAGATGCAACCATATAGCCAAACTGGAGGCTAAGCTCTCTCAACTCAGTACTGGCGTAACCAGTCAGGAGGAGAAGGAAACCACACTCACTACAATTCCAGTCTCACATAGACCTACCTCGACAGCAAACCAAACACATAAACACACAAAAACATACTCGGAGGCTCTAAATAAAAATCTGCCCAAGCAGCAGAGACCTCCAAAGCAGACACCCAAGCAACCGCTACCCCAAAACAAAACACGTGCAACACATAGCTCACAAAGCAAGTGTGCCGAACAGTCACAGCCCTTAAGGCTAAACAGCACACCTGATACACTTGTAATAGATGACTCTATTGTCAGGCACACTGACATCCTGCTCACCAGGCTGAACAAGGAGAAGGTCATGGTGAGCTGCCTGTCGGGCGCTAGGATCCGCCACATAACACAAGCACTCAGGTCACTCCAAGGCAAGTATAAATATGACTCAGTCATTGTCCATGCTGGTGTGAATGACCTGAGACGTACCTCCCTGGATTACTTGAAAAGAGACATAGAGGAGCTCTCTGAACATGTAGCCCAGGCCGGTATGACCCTGACCTTGAGTAGCATCTTACCCTCACCAAGAATGATGCCACAATATGAAGACAAGATGATCAATTTCAACAATTGGCTTAAGTATTGGTGTCATTCAAAGGGGATCCAATGCCTGTCAGCCTGGGATGACATGCTCAACAAACCACGATGCTTCGCTAGGGACGGCTTGCACCTGTCACCCCTGGGCTTTCGTACATTGGCAAAGGCTCTTGCTAGCCCCATTGTGCCTTTTTTAGGCAAGGTTCAAAAGACAAACCCACCTCCATAGGTATCACAAGGGATAAGAAACTAAGAGTAATGCTACTCAACGCCAGAAGTCTAAACCTCAAGATGCATGCACTCGAAACTCTCCTTAGCATGGAGAACATTGATATCTGTGCAGTAACAGAAACCTGGTTCATGGCTCCCAAGAGCACCCCAGCACTACCAGGTTATACCTCATACCATGATTTTCGGCCCCAAAACTTGGACCGAACCACAAAAGGAGGGGGAGTATCAACATTCATCAAAGATACCCACACCTCCAGGTTGGTGGCACAGCACGAAGCATCAGAGACTATCCATGTGCAACTAACAGTGGGTAAAACTGCCTTCCAGTTTATAGCCTGCAAAAGACCACCCTCCCAAACCCAGGAACCCCACTCGGCCTTCCTGAGAACACTGGAAAATATGAAGGTCTCTCCAAACACCATTATATTGGGCGACTTCAACTACCCAAATATAGACTGGGAGCATTACTCTATCTCCAACACCCTAGCCCAAAGGTTCCTAGAATTTATAAACTCAAATGCTATGGAACAACTTGTTACCACTTCTACAAGAGGGGAAAATATACTGGACCTGATCATCACCAACATGGGGACTCTATGCTCCAGACCAGAAGTGTATCCCTCACTGGTAAGATCAGACCATAAACTAATCTCACTGGATATTCACATCCCGACCCACCCCCTGCCCAGAACACCAAAGTGAAAAACTTCTCTAAAGCAAATTTCACACTCCTCAAAACCGAGGTGGAATCCTTCAAAGCCCCCTGGCCTGTGGAAAATACAGCTGAGACCACAGAATCCTTTATAAATGCATTCTATGAACACCTTCAGGAATGCATGGATCATGCAATCCCAAGACCCATTCCTCCAAAGGCAGACGTCCTGTCTGGTGGACCCCAGCCATAAACAAACTGTACAATAGAAGGAGGAAGCTGCTACATGATAGAGCAAAATCCCAAAAAGGGAAGGCATCTCTGATCAGTATTAGCAAAAAACTATGGGCACTCATAAAATCTTCTAAGGCCAGCTTTGAGAGAAAAATTGCACAGGACACTAAGGATAATCATAAGGCTTTCTTTAGTTATGTTAGGAACCTGGGTGGGAATTCCCAGATATGCTCAGAATTAGTCCAAAATGACAAAAAATACACTGAACCCACAGACATTGCCAACATCCTAGCTGACAGGTTCAGCGCAATCTTCTCACCCTCTCCAAAGCAAAAAACACAGCATCAATGGGACCAGATGGTGTCCCGGGCTGCGTCCTACATGAACTCCAAGAAGAGCTAAACCCAAACATAAAACTACTGCTCAATCTCAGCCTTAGTACAGGATATGTACCCAAAGAGTGGCGTACAGCAACAGTGATCCCTTTCCACAAAGGTGGTGCCTCAATGGATCCTGGAAACTATCGCCACATAAGCCTGACTAGCTTGGTCTGCAAAGCTATGGAACGGATCATCATGGACCTCATAAATAAAGATATTGGGGACCTACAGACACTGGATCATACCCAGTTCGGCTTTGTTAAGGGCAGATCCTGCCTCTTAAACCTGGTCAATTTGTTTGAAACATTCACCAAGACCATTGACGAGGGGAAGGTGATCCACACAGCCTACCTGGAACTCGCAAAAGCCTTCGATACAATACCCCACTCAGGCATTATAGATAAGCTCACCAGCTTAAATATAAACCACTATGTCACTAGATGGGTTGCAAACTGGCTCAAAGACAGAACCCACATGGTTAGAATTGCTGGAGCCATGGAAGACTCCAAACCAGTTGCAAGTGTTGTCCCACAAGGCTCAGTCCTGGGAACCTCTCTTGTTCAGTATATATTTCTCAGAGGTACAGGCCAACATGGAAGGACTGTGGCTGACCAAGTTTGCAGATGACTGCAAACTGGACGCCATAATCGAGTCTCCAGCTGACACAAGCATCCTCCAAAAGGGCCTCATAGAAACAGACAACTGGTGCCAGAGCCATGGCCTCAAGTTAAATGCCAAAATGTGTATAGTCATCGCCTTTGGCAAAAACAAAGTGCCCACAAATTACCACATAGATGGTAATCCATTAAGTACAGAAGAAGTAATTAGGGACCTGGGGAACCAAGTTGATGGCAATCTCTCATTTGACAACCACGTGGCCAAAGTGGTTAGAAAAACATTTTATATAGCCCACCTAATCATGAAGGGATTCACATCTAGATCAGGGGAGGTCATCATGCCTCTTTACTCATCCCTCATCAGGCCCATAATTGAGTACAATGCCCCTTTTGGGATGTACCTTACCAGACACCTGCAGCAAATGGAAAGACCCCAAAAGTACATCACCAAGAGGATCAAAGGGCTCAAACAAATGCCATATGCTGCCCGGTTAAAGAAACTCCAGCTCTACTCAGTGGCATACCGCCTGCTCAGAGGTGATCTATGCCTGACGTATAAAGCCATGTCCAACCCAGAATTAATGGACATGCTGCACCTCAGAAAATCCAAATCCCATCGAGCTATGCGCTCGAGAGAATTGAACCTCAGCACTGAAATAAATAGGACATGCTAGAGGGACAGATTCATAACCCAGAGGCTCCCTTCACTCTGGAATAAAATCCCAGTCCAGGTTAGGCAGAGTCCCTCATTGACTCTCTTCAAAAGGAATCTTGATGAGTGGATGGGAGATCGTAGGTTTACCCTGGGTATCACTTCTGTGTCACTGTTAGACAGAGGCAGAGTATATTAACCTCAAAAAAGGGCATAGCAAAATTAATTTAAAATGGGTGGCGAAAGCCAAACACACTCTGGCTAGGCTTAAAATGCCCTAGGGCAGACAGCTTAGTATGAACCTATGAACCTAATGTATGCTGTCAGTACATCACAAGCTGCCTCCGCAAACACCTAACACGCTCAAAAAGAAAATATCCCTAAGATACCATAAGCAATTTACTATGTATATAAAACATATCCTAAACACCCTATATAAAGTAGCCTTCACTGAAGACATCTATCCAAACCCTGGTCCTCCCAAATCCATCCCAACCACAAACTCTTGTCCAAGCAACCCCCCCCCCCACAACTCAACTCCTAGCCGACAAGAAAACAACAGACCTACTTATAATGTCCCTAAACATCAGAAGCATATGCAATAAAATCCAAGAACTACATGCCAGCATAAGCATATATTCCCCAGATATTCTTTTCCTAACTGAAACCTGGCTCAAACCTCACATCCAAAGTGAGGAAATACTTCCACCTGAATACATCCTTCACATAGACAGATTGTCCAAAAAAGGAGGTTGTGTATCATTGATATTTAAACACCACCTCAGTATTCAATTCCTGAACTCATCTGCCCCTCACCACAACAATGAAGAAATCCTTTATGCCAATCTCAAACTAAACCCAAACAAAACAATCAATATCATAGGATGCTATTTCCCACCAGGGCAAAATATTACACCCCTAGAAAATCTCCTGAGCTGGGCTACTCTATCTCTACCCCAGGAAACCATCATTCTCGGTGACTTTAACATCAACTGGCTATCCTGTAATAACAATCTCCCAACCATTCACCTTAATCTCCATGGATTCACTCAACTCATTCAATCCCCTACCTGAATCAACAAAAACCCTAACAATCATTCATTACTTGACTGGATCCTAGTCAACAAAGCCCCTCACTCTTACCTAGCAGGCTGCTTACCTGACAGTCTTGGTGACCACTCCCCCACTTTCCTAATTCAGCACCACACAAACAGTCTGAAGCCCATTATCCACAGGCAAATATGGAACAAGTTCAACTTCAACCCCAACTCCTTCATCTCCTCCCTGCAAAAAATTAACTGGTCACCACTAAAATATCTCAACCTAGATGAGGCTGTCCACTTCTTCAACAGTACCTTCCTCTCCATCCTAAAGACCCATGCTCCTGTAAGAAATGCCAAAGTCAGATCCAGGCATGCCCCATGGTTACAAAAGACCACCAGAACTCTAATGAAATCCAGAGATAAGGCCTGGGAGCACTGGTGACTAACAAATATAACTCAGATAGGCAATCATTCCTTGAACTGCGCAATAAAGCCAAAAAGCATGTAAAATTAGACAAATCCCTGTACTATAAATCCACCCTAAACTCTACCAACCACAACCCTAAGCAATTCTGATCCACTATTAACACTATCCTCCACCCAGGGAAGGTTGATACCGCCCACCCGTCCATTCCCCCCTCCTCCAGCAGTATTGCTGAATCCTTCAACAAACACTTCACTGAAACTATAACATATTTAAACAAACAACACTTCCCTACAACAGCCCCCCAACTCCTAACCCTAAACCCCCCACTTCTCTTTTCTTCTTCATCTCAGTACCTACTTCCAACATTAAAAGACTATTGTCAAAACTTAAACCCACCAAACTCGCAGCTGACAACCTCCCCTCTGAATACTTGAAAATTGCAGCTGATACACTAGCCTACCCAGTTTCAATTCTAATCAACCGTTCCATAACTGAAGGCTATGTTCCCTCAATATGGAAAATATCCCACATCATTTCCCCCCACAAAAGCACCCCTTCCACCAACCTCTCCAATTACCGCCCCATTGCTATCCTCTCCCCTCTCTCCAAGATACTTGAAAAATGTATCAACACCCAGGTCTCCAACTACGTCCTAGCTAATAATCTCCTCTCCAAAACCCAACATGGTTTCAGGCCATAGCACAGCACTACCTCTGGTCTGCTCTCCTTCACCAACACTATACTTCATCACAAAAACAATGGCCTCTTCTCTGCTGCCATATGTAAAGATCTTTCAAAGGCCTTTGACATAGTATCTCATGAGCTACTACTCTCTACTCTCCCCAACCTCTCCTTCTCACAATCAGCCTGCAATTGGTTCCACAGCAATGTACACAGATGCCAGCAATCAATAATCTGGGATGATAACCTATCACCTTGCCTCCCACTTACCCTCAGAGTTCCCCAAGGGTCTATCTTTGGCCCTCTGCTAGTCTCTCTTTTCTCTAACAACCTACATTCTGCCACCACACAAGCATCTCTTATACAGTAAGCAGATTACTCTACTCTCATCTGCTCTGCCCCTGTACCAGAAACAAATCACACAGGAATCATTCTCTTCTGTAGAAAGCTGGCTATCCAATGCTCTGCCCCTACTCAACTCTAATAAGACAAAACTTTTCCTGTTCCAACCTCCCAAAGCCAGCCAAAACACCCCCCACTTCAACATTCTTGCCAAAGACAATGCCATCATCTCTCCATTGGAACACACAAAATTACTCAGTGTGGAAATAGACAACAAACTTAGATTTGATACTCACATATCTCTCACAATAAAAAAAGTTCACAAGAAACTGGGTGCATTAAATCGAAGCTGCCAATTCCTAACCAAGGGGGCTAGAATCTCCATAGGCAATCCCCAGCTAATCTACATGCTACTCTATGCATCCCCATATTTACCAGCCTTAAACAACAGACTAACACAAGCTGGATGCTTGTTACAACAAAATTGCTAAATTTGCCACTGGAACCTCCTACCACAGCCATCACTGTATCTCCCTTAAAGAACTAAACTGGCTAGAACTCCCACAACTCCTTCACTTTAATCAACTCACCTTCGCTCATAAACTTATTAACCATCCCCTTAACGTCCCTTCCCTTCAAACCCTTCTCAAACCCTATCACTCACTAGGCCCCTAAGATCAAGCAACAAAAATTAACTCACTGTTATCAAACCCAAAAACTCAGCAGGAGAAGCCATATTTTCATGTACCATATCTAAACTTTGGAACAATCTTCCACCCTCTATAACTACTCTACCTTCCAGCAGCCTTTTCAAGACTGCACTCAAATTCCACTTAAATTTGCACTGACTTTGTCCTTGTTCTAATCCAGACTAACACCCACACCTTCCCATCCCCACCTAAACTCTAAACCCAACTATACTACCACCACTACTAACCACAGTCAGAAATAGCTAGTTGTCTTTACATACTTTAACACCTTGTCTGACAACTTTGTTACTAATATTATAAACGACAAGAAACTATCTTAACTTGCAACATTTACTGTATATACTGTTGATAATCAATATCTTGTTATTGTATTAAAGCCAACAACCTGTAATGTTGTTTACTATTGCTGCAACTTTGTATCTCTGCTTATCATGTACATAATGTGGAGCATTTCTCCCTGGGCATTCGCTGAAAAGGGACCTGCATCCAGTCGGAATTTTCCGGTAAACAAATGTAAATAAATAAATAAATAATATAAATAAATATGCTATTTGGAGTGTGTGCACACATATGCTTCCAGTGTTTTGTAAAGTTTGTATACCCCATATTTGTTGTCCTAACACAGGATTCTATATTACACATTCATTTCTCACGTTAGGATCACATTACAGGTTGTAAAAGGGGTGGAATGTGCTATTGTGGTCTGCCATGGTATATATCAGGAACAGCTGCCATTGTAATAGTGGTGTATACACTGTTGTATCCACAGTATAAGGTTAATGTTTCATACATGTCCCTACTGTAGGCCACTTGTCCCACCATTTTGTTTATCTTTATCTACACATCTTGCACCAACAGGTTGTGAGGTATACTGCAGGAATCTTACATACCCTTTAGATATGCCACCATGTTGACCACTGTGATGCAGTGCAGTTAACACCAACAAAAATGAACATGTACAGCATGCATTATGTATAGGTGTATTAAATGTGTGCATGGCAAATAGCATGGCCTTAACATGGCCGGTGTATTGGCAAACCTGAACAAAACAACTCCATACTCACCAGCTACAGGCTGCTTCCCATTTGTATACCAGAGGGGCCTAAATAGTTGTGGGAGAGAAGTAATGTCAGTAGCCACACATGTGGCAGTGGTACAGGATGGAAGCATCATTTCAGCACATCAACAGTACAAACCCCAGTACTAAGGATTATGCACATCTGTGCATTACTACACTCCAGCAATGGACTATCTTATCTGACATATGCATGTAGATACTTTACAGATAAAAATGGATAAGCAATAGTTTTCTAGTGATGTGCTCTGGGGCCTTACGTGCATGCTCCTCGTCCATTGTGTGGGTGGCACCCACCTCCACAATGCTGTCTTCAGCTTCATGGCCTGTCCGGCAAGTGGGTGCTCCAAGGCTGGTGAGGAGCTCCTCAGTGTGTGTCAATGGGGGCAGGATAGCTTGACCCCCACCTGTGGCTAGCCGGTCCTTCACAACAGCAGCAGCCCACTGATAGGTGTGGCGGATGAGGTCAGTGCAACAATGCCGCACCTGCTCATAATTTCGTCTGTGCAGGCCAACATCATTTACCCTGTGGATGATCCTGTTCCACAGTGCGGTCCTCTCCTGCAGATCCTGGGCTCTGTGGCAGAATAATATGTTGTAAAGCTGTATGACATATTGTATTATGGTGTCATTCTCTATGTTGGTGAATGCTGGCAGCCATGGATGTTGCATATTACCTGGAAGACATAAACAGAAATAAAGGTCACAAAACCTAGTATGGTTGTCCACTTGCACATAAATGGATATTGCTTGCAAATAATCAAGAGTATACCATAGCACTGTAAGCTATCATGGCTGTGGCATCTTGCATTACACTCCTGGCCTTGATCTCTCTAATTCCCCCATTGTTGGACACTTAATTGCATAATCCTCTAGTCTCCATTCATTTCTGTGCAGAGGGATGACAGTGACCATCTTCCATGTGGATGGTGTGTGGATGGTGGCAAGTCTGTGTTTGACTGTAGTGTGTGATGGAGCTGTGAGCACATGCCTGAGCTCATGCGGGAGACAGACTGTGAAGTTGTCATGCCCCATGGAGAATTGCTGTTGTTGCCATCAGTAGGCATTACATACATGCTCACCATTGATGAGGGCAGGAGTGTAGTTGATGTGCATATCCCCCTGTATAAATGTTGTGGACAGCAAGGCACTGTTCTCACCTAACCTGTCTGATGCAGGTTGCCTGTATCTATGGCATGCATGTATGAGGTGTACTTTACCCCAGGTACAGGCTGAATTGTGTTACTACCTCTGAGACTGACTAAATATATGGAGAAATTGTTGCAATTGGCCTTGGTGGTGTGGATATGTCTGATTTGTAGTCATAGTCAGCCTTAAAGAAAGTCACCTGTGAACCTACATGCTTTCTCAGATAGAGGTGGACTTGCTTTCAAGTTGTGGTCTGCACCTATGTGTTCCTGTATAGCCACTATAGCAACCTAGTATGTGCTTTGTGTATTGCTGCTGTCCACCAAGGGAAATTACTCTATTGTTGGTGGAGGCTGGTTGTACAGGTCAGGTACTGCTGATTCCATATAGCTACAGTGGATGTAAAGTGTACACACCCCTGTTACAATGTCTGGTATTTGTGCAATTGAAACATGATGCCAAAAAAGATCATTTCAACACAATTCCCACATGTAATGTGACTGTAGCCTGTTCATTTCAATTGAAAACATAACAATATGTTCTGTGAAAACATATGGGAAATAATAGTACAGTAAGCCAGTTGAATGTGTGTGCACCCCTTAAACAGTTGTTTAAACACCTGGTAAAATGATTACAGCATCCATTTGTCCTGGTTTTTACTCTAACATCATGACACGCCTTCACTTGGCAATGGTTGCTCACCTTCCTTGAAACAGCTTTGTTTCTTTTGCAATAGAATTGTACAGGTTATGGGTCACATTTGAGGTGAGAAACATTTTGAAATGATTTTCTGTGGTCTCATTGACATATAGCACATAAACCTGGTATTCCAACAGGGGTGTGTATACTTTGGATATCCAGTGTATATGGGTATTGATATAGCTGTTAGTGGTAGGCGTGGACAGTGGCTCATAACACAGCTGTACACTTCTCTGATTACTACCTGATAATCATGTCTACTGTAGTACCCATATCAGTGTCATAGCAATGCAACAATCAGTAGCTGTACACATTTTAGTTTGTTGTATGCAGTGACACTGATATTACACACTTGTGCAACATGCACAACCTATTTTCCGGACTGCTTGTAATCCATGTTATTACTTTTATTTTTATTTTATTATTTTTTATTTAAGTTTGTTGACCAGGGAATTACACTGGGCCATAAAGAGCCCCTTTTCAGTGGATGCCCGGGGAGAAAAGCTCCACAGTAATGAAGTTACATATCAAGTGTTTACGAAGATATACTTCTATACATACTAAGATTCAACTAAATAATGTATGTTACATTTTGAATATTTACAATGATATAAATCAATGCAGAGAATTAAAAAGTTAACAAAGATAAAGTTCAATACAGAAAAGTAAACTTTAGATTAGATGCATAATATTTGCAGTCATAGTCTTATGGGTATAAGCATTTTGAGTAAATGTATAGTATTTTCAGTTTGAAGGCATATATTATAAAGAAGGACAAGTTAAATACAGAGAGAAATATAGAGTGACTACGCATTTGTAGGTTATGAGAGAGAATATATGGAGAGATGACAGAGAGTCTGAACAGAGAGAAGAGAGGTATAGTAGGAAATAGAGAGAAAAAAGTATAAGGTGAGGAAGGGGGGATTTTGGTAAAGATGAAGCAGTGTTAATGGATGATGTTTAAGTTATTAGTGCAAGTTAGATAGGGAGGAGGGGAGTAAGTAGGAGTGTGACAGGGACATTCCCATTTGGATGATAGTTGAGAGAGTAACTGAGCTTTGAACTGAGTATGGTTAGATATGTTGTGATGGGGGGGGGGGGTTCCACTTTGGCTAAGGAGTTGGATAGTAGTAGTTGTCCAGCAGGCCATACTGGTTTGTAGACCTGTAGTAGGTTTTGGTTTGTGGATCTCAGTGAGTGGTTAGGTATGTAGGGTTTTAGGGAGGCAGAGAGAGATGGATAGTTGGAGTGTTTATAGATGAGTTTGTGTGCAGTGGTCAGCTGTAGGTAACTGAGGTAGTTTGGTAGTTCAAGCCAGTTTAGGGTGTGAAGGGAGTGGCTGTGGTGTGATAAGGTTCTTAATTTGGTTGCAAATTTGGTGATCTTGTGGTGGCAGGATTCAAGTTTGGATGTTAGGCCAAGAAGGAGATTGGTGAGCTGAGGAGCACCATACATAAGGGAGGGAAGAAGGAATGTGGATGCGAGAATCTGGCGGGTAGTGGAAGTGAGGAAGCAGTTATGTCTGTAGAGGAGACCAATCTTCTGGTGGGTTTTTTTGACTGTGGTATCGATGTGTGTATCAAATTTGAGGTTTTCATTAATGATGACACCCAGAAGCTTGGTGATGGGAACGATTTCATGGGGGGTGTTGTTTTGGCTCTGAGTGGAGAAAGTGGATTTGTTAAAGGTGGAGTTTTTGAAGGGAGAAAAAAATCATAAGCTTGGTTTTGTTTGCATTCAGAGCTAAATGGTTAGCCTGCATCCAGGTTTCTATTTTGGAGAAGGCTAGATGGGTTTTAGTTTGAAGTTCAGAGGGGGCGAGGGCTGAGCAGATGATAGTTGAGTCATCTACATACTGAATGACAGATGATTCTGGGATAAAGTGGTGAAAGTTGTTTATAAATAGGTTAAAGAGTAGAGGGTCAAGGACTGAACCTTGAGGGACACCTGTGGGTGTAGGAAGGAAGGGGGAGGTTGAGGTTTTCCGCTGTACTGCTTGCTGATGGTTGGATAAGTAGCTAGAAAACCAAGCTATGGTATTGGGAGAGAGTTGTAGTGTGGAGATTTGTGATGTAAGGAGGGTATGGGAGATAGTTTCAAAGGCCTTTGACAGGTCAAGGAACAGTGTGGAGATGAATTTGCCTTGGTCTAGTTCATGGTTTATAGTTTCAAGAAAGGAAAATAGGGCAGTCATAGTGCTATGGCCAGGGCGAAAGCCATGTTGGGTGGGGGAGAGGAGGTTGTTTTGGGTTAGGTGTGTCATGAATTATGCTTGGATAGATTTTTCTAGTACTTTAAAAAGAGGGAAAAGTATGGCAATAGGCTTGAAGTTGGTGTTATCTGTATTTCTGCCACCTTTGTGTAGGGGGTTAATGTAAGCATGCTGCCAGATAGATGGTACAGACGATTCCTGTATGGATCGGTTTATAAGAATAGAGATGGGATAGGCTATGCTGTCTGCTGATTGTTTGAGGAAGGTGGGTGGTAGGTTGTTGGGTGCATTTCAACAGCGTTTGAGTTTGAGGATAAGCTTCTTTATAGTGCTTGTGGGAATGGGAGTAAGAGAGAATGGTGTGGGAGAGGGAGGGAGGTTAGGGTGGAGGTGAGGTTAGTTGGGAGTGGGGCTGGAGGACGGGGGTGGGAAGGAAGAAGACAGTCTGGCTATGCAGTGTATGAAACATTAATTGAAGTGGCTGGCAGTTTCAAGATTGGAGAGGTTGAGGTTTGGGCAAGGGTTTTCTTTGTTGCTGGGGTGTAGCATGGATGAGATGGAGTCCCAGAATTTTTTTGGATTTGTTGAGTGAAGGGATTGCAGATTAGAGCAGTAGGTTTTACGGTCTTTTGTTATTAGCATTTTTGTGGAAATTCGTAATTGTTTGAAGTCTAGGAGGGTGTTGGCGTTTTTATGTTTTTGATATTGTTTGCATTTTTTGTCTCTTTGTTTCATGGCTAGTTTTATTTCTTTTGATAATCAAGGGCAAGGGTTGTATTTGATGCATTTGGTCCATGGAGGGGCTTGCTGGTTGAGGAGGGTTAGGAATGAATGGTTAAAACAGGATACGGCATCATCTAGAGGAAGGGTTTTTAGTGGGGGCCAGTTAGTATGTTGTAGGCAATCAGAGGTTTATGGGTTGAAAGAGGAGAGGTTGCCAGTTTGGATGTATTGATGTTGTTTTTGAAGGTAAGAAGGGAGATGGTCAGTGAAGGCTGTCAGGTGGTCAGTAAGAGGATCAGGCAGTGTTCCAGTGTTGGATATAAGGTTTGGGTGAGAAGTTAAGATCCAGTTGATGATGGATCCTGACAAACCATTTTTATTTGGTCTAGTAGGGGAGTGAATTAGTTGGGTGAAGTTATACAGGTTGATTGTGTGGGAAGGGGAGTTGGAGTTCATAGTGGACCAGTTGATGTTGGTGTCACCAAGTATATAGGTTTCATTTTTTATGTTAAAGGAGAACCAGGACAGGATGCTTTCAAGTGTTTTAATGTTATCACCAGGAGGAATATACAGGGCTACAATACACATGGACTTATAGTTGTTAATTTTTAATAAGCGTATTATAATTTCAGCATTGGCAAATGTAGGTATTATGTTGGAGTATGGCGTGATGGTGAGGTGGAGCGGAAGATTAAGGCAACTCCACCTCCTTTTTTGGGAGGGGAGTTCTGTCATTGTCAATGATTTGGAAACCTGGTGGTAGAATTTCTCAAACTTTTATAGAGGGAGTGAGACATGTTTCAGATATAGCAGTTATGTCTGAGTAGTTGTGTGAGAACTGGGAATGCAGGTTGGGGGTTTTGTTTTTCAGGCTCTGAGCATTTAGAGAGGTCAGGTGAACAGACTTAGATTTTATGGGTTGAGATGAGGGATTGCTGAGATTTTTGTTTGTGAAGGGTCCAGGGCTGGGGTGAATGTTGCCAGCAAGTGACAGAGAGATATGTTGCAGAAGTAGGGTGAGGCAGTGTGTGCCTTTTGAGCATTTCAGCTGGACATGCATATACATTCACATGCCCAGGGGATACTTGGTATATATTTGTGTTCTATATCAGTATGGTACACTGTATTTACAGTCTTGCAGCTCAATCATACTTCTCAACCTGTTATACCAGAAATTCTGGACAATGGTCCACATCAATGGGTGACAACAGGGAAATCATTATTGATAACATATTAATATAGCTGACATAACACAAGTATATGTGTATGTGGTCCCTATTATTTTAATGAATGCACTGAATTGCGAATGCTGTTCAGCTGAATGCCATTACACGAAATGGCAAAATGCTAAAAGCATGGAACAGCGATTTTTTTTCCTAGGTAAAAAAAAAAAATCACTGGGCCGTTTTCGGGACTTTGCCATTTCCTCCATTGGGGTGCAATCTCATAGTTGGTATATTTAAGTGGGGGGTGTGGGGGGCACAGCCTGATCTATGTGTTTGACATTTTGGATTTTGGGGATTGTGGACTGACTATATAGCACTCGCAATTCAGTGCATTTGCTTATATAATATAGTCCCATATATGTGGCTACAGATATCAGTCACAACTGTGACTATTGTCCGATGAACACTGTACAGCTGAATGTTATTAATTCAATATATCACATGCAGTTTAACACACACATCTGCAACAGTACTTTACTATGCACATGCCCTATATAGGTATCTTAGATTTACAATACAAATGTGTATAATACTCATATTCACAGGGAACATATGGATATGGACAACATCCCATTAAATGGCCTAGCAGTGGCACAGTTACAACTCTTTGGCAGACACTATAGTGGTTGCCATATGTGAGCTGTCCTTTCCCAGGGTGAGTTAAATAGGGACAGATCTTAGATATGTCTGTTACAAACCTATGAAGTTTGTAACATAATACATTTTGCATTACCATGACTGTTCTAAAGGTTGTGGGGTCTGAAACTCAAGTGTTTGTCATTACTTCATGACTTCCACCCCCAGCTATTTGCCAGAATAATATAGACGTTAAGAGGAACATACCAAACACTATGATGGGTAAATCTCGACATTCTGTGAAGATCTGTACAGGTGACAGGTTTGGCCCACTGCAGACAGAGCCAGATGCTATGTCCATAGCAGTTGTTCAGCAGGACATCATTACAGCAAATCTTGTTGGCACATATAATGCTTTCAAAATCATCTATCCCATTATTACAGAGCAAGTAAAACATTCAATTACATGCTTGCATGTTTCACATACCTGTTTTATTGTTATACTTTCTTCTGTGTTGTGGTTTATGTCGTCCTTGTTTTGTTTGTTTTTTTTTTTTTTTTTTTTGTATTTTTTTTCTTTTATTTTGTTTTCTCTCTCTCTCCACTACAGGGATTGAGCTGGTTTGAATAGGTTGCAGCATGGCTTTTGCAGATGATGCTCATGAGCAGGTGATGGCCCCTGCACATTTCATGTTCCCCATTAGCTAATTGCATGCAGGCAGCTGGGTAGTTCTTCCAATAGCCAATGTCATAGCAACCCACTACTATAAATAACTACTTCATGTGGCCGTTGCCCCTTTACCTTGACTGTATGGAAGACATCCTTCATGTGTAGGGGCAGCAGTGTTACAGACAGCAGGTAGGAATACATCTTACAACAAGACTTGTGGACACAGGCCAACTACATGTTTGTATATTGTTACAGACCTAGGGACATAGTGTGAGTATTGCTGTTATATGCTTTGAATACTGCTAGTTTTACAGGGTCTGTGTGTACATGCTAGTTTTACACGGAATGCAGTCTGTCTGTATAGCTCACAACTGTGGGGCTACCCATATCATGGCCAGAGGTTTGGCTGCTATGTTTTATCTGTTCACAAGACAGGTGTCCTTGACAAATCAGTGGCATTCGCTCTGTTGATTGCGATCAGTACATGGCAACATCCATTTGTGTTTCTGATGTCATATTCCTCAGAAAGGGTATGTTGCAATCAATCCTGTAACACCAGCCACTTTCACAGTGTATATCAGCAATATTTCAAATATGGCCCTGTGTTTTGGCCTCTGTCCTCCACTTATATACCAGACTTTGTCCAGATGTCATGCAATAAGAGGTTGATAGGTATGGTATGTCATTATTTAGTGCTGACATTCCTGCTATCTTTCCAGTGATGTTGTGGACTCCCACACAAGTTGTGGGGTAGGGGCCATAAATATGAGGGCTATGGCTGGACAACATGTGTGACCCTGTACAGTCAAGAGGTCAGTGTAAAGAGAATGCTGCTATATGCCCTTGTAAGACATTTTATGGGGGAGGGATATTAAATGTTTTTAACCTAGGCTGTTAGAAGATGTAAGGGATATTACTAATAAGAAACATAAAGGTATATGGCTGCACATTTTCATACATTTCACCATGGGGACAGTGGTGGGTTACCGTTTACTGTTTTGCACACAGTTCTGTTTGTCAGTGTGATAGTACAGTTTGAAGTGAAGCATTGTTATGTAAAGGATCCATTTACATTGTAACATGTGATGCTTTCCCCCCTAGGCGGTTAACTACAGAGTGTAATTGGAGGCTGTTGAACTAAATCTGTAATTAAGTGTTGATTGCTTCTTATCTTCATGGCAAGTGTGTTTTTTACTGTTGTACAACTTAAAGGCTTTGGCCAAGACAAAAGATTACCTTATTTTTTCTGGATTACTTTGGGTTACCACTTGTCCCTCTTTGCGAGGGACAAACCCACTTTGTGCAGTTGTGTCTTGCTGATAGCAACTAACAAATGGCAAATGTCCTTAGATGGTAGGACCAAGACTGTATCATATGTTTTCTTTGATAGTTGTATAAATCAGTTATTTTGTATTTCAAACACCTAATTGATGAGGGAACTCAACCTTTTGTTTAGGCTGATAAGGAAGGTTTTCCAGTCTTGGGACTTCACCTTATTTCACATCAGTTTTGTATATATATATATATATATATATATATATATATATATATATATATATATGTCTATATATATATATATATATATATATATATATATATATATATATATATACACATATTTTCCCCACTGTTGAATGACTGTGCAGTATGATATGCTTGAATAAACATCAGATGTATCTGCAGTTCAGATGGCTTAGTGGTAACTTGCTATGGTGTGCAGGATCCTGGTTCAAGACTTGCAAGGGCTGATTACTTTGTTGCTGAGCAGAACAAGGGCTATTGGATACAAAGTGATTAAGGCACTTTTAAGTAGTTGTGCGTGGGTTTGCATGGTGGTAAGCAATGCTAACTTCCGGTTAAGTATGCTTAGTGTCACACAAACAGGCTTTGTCCCGCTTACTACTGCTTAATCCCGCTTACCCCATGTTAATTTCTTTAAAAGAAAAGAAAAAAGGGGTGATAGGAAAGTGGTGAAAAAAGGGGCATGAAGAGGGTAAAACAATTTGACAGATAGCTAGGGATGTGCAGGAGGTTACATGTTAAAAGATCTAACGTTTGAAACATCGAACTGCATATGGTTGAGACCATATTGTCGATGTTTCAAAACATCAATCTTTTAACATGTCTAAAAGTAAAAGAAAGAAATTAGTTAGAAGACTCTAATGCAGGGGGGCAAGCCCCCCTGCACCCCCCACCCCCTACATAAATATACCAACTCCGAGATCATGCTACAGCAGGGAATAGGAAAAATTCCTGTTCCATGCTGTATTCTCAGTGTAGCATGATTTTTGAGTTGGTATATTTAAGTAGAGGGGGTGTGGGTGGCACAGCCCCCCATATAGGGGGTGCAGGGGGCTTGCCCCCCTGCATTACAGTATTCTAACTAATTTCTTTCTTTTACTTTTAGACATGTTAAAAGATCGATGTTTTGAAACATCGACCATATGGTCTCAACCATATGCAGTTTGATGTTTCAAACGCTCGATCTTTTAACATATAACCATGCAGGATGGGTTTAGGGAAGGTCCATAGCTGTCCATTTCTTCTACTCAACAGCTGTGCATATATACTGAATTTGGAGGTAAATTTGGACACTCAAACCCCTGAGGGAGAGGGGTGTGGACAACAATAATGTGTTGTGTAGCCAGTTAGACAAGATTACATGTATCCAGTGGCACATGTGCGAAATGCACAGCTATGTATGGGGCAAAAATTTTTTTTTGGGAACAGATTGCCATTGTTTATTTTTTTTAAGGTGAGAGTGGAATGTTGGGGAAGGATAGGAGATATATTTGGGGAGGTAGGTTGGGTAGGAAGACAGACAAGGCAGTCAAGACAGCATACAAGAGCAGTATATGACACATGTGGGGTAAACACCTTGGATGGGGAGGGGTGTTTAGTAAACGGAAGCCCACAAGCCCCCAAATGGATACAGTGGGACTGAGGTCCCCACCCATGGGCAGTCACCACTGCACCTTCACGGCCCCAAAGGTGTCTGTGCTGGAGGATGAGCAGGAGGGACAGTCTGACCCTCTAATTGCACCATGCAGCCCTCAAGCTGGCGTAGCAGATCTCCAAATTCCTTGCAGAGCTCTCTACGCATCAGACCATGGACCTGGCTTCAGGTGACAGGATCCTGTCCATGCCTGCACCTGGGGGGTTGACCCCCATCTCCTGAGGTGGTTCCATCTAAAGGTGGTGCAGGACCAACAGAGGAAGAGGTCCCGAGGTGGGCTGGGACCCAGTGCCATGGACAGATGAGGGGGTAGAGGCTGATCTGCTGGGATTGGCCTTCCCTGATATGCTATGGTGCTGCAGTTGTAGAACATATGCTGGTTAGTAATGGTAAACACATTCCAGGATTAGTTATAACAGCATGCATGAGTATTCCCATTAACCTAATATAACAGATTTGGAATATTTGCATAGCAAACAGAAAAGATGCATATATGGAACCACAGTGGGCATTACACCAGCATGCAGGATGCATTGATAGCAACAGGCCACCAATGATAGTATTTGAACAGGGAAAATTAATTGGAATCAATTTCAATGTTTTTAGAACAACAAAACACATGTTGCAACATTCTGTTTGGTGGAAAACATACCCATTCATTTATGTGTTTAGATTATTGGTGAAAATAAGGTAGGGGGGAGGGCGATGTCAGTTAACAAATGTAGATTTTTGCAGTGGTCACAGCTTTAATGATCATTGCTCTACTCATTACTCTACAGGTATTATTACAACTATGGCCTTGCTTTGGGCAGTGGTGTATTTGTACACAGTATAATTTCGCCTTCTTATCACTACTTTATACTTTCTCTTACCTGGAAGACCTGTGGAGGAACTTTTGTTAATACTACATGGCTGTTTCTACCCATATTCACATAGGTTACATATGTGCACTCATGGCGTGTGTGTGTGTGTGTGTGTGTGTGTGTGTGTGTGTGTGTGTGTGTGTGTGTGTGTGTGTGTGTGTGTGTGTGTGTGTGCATGTGTGTGCGTGTGTGTGCGTGTGTGTGTGTGTGTGTGTGTGTGTGTGTGTGTGTGTGTGTGTGTGTGTGTGTGTGTGTGTGTGTGTGTGTGTGTGTGTGTGTGTGCTACTGACACACTCTGCCTTGATTTCTCTCAGCACCCTGGTTGTTGTTAGCAGAGACCAGTAGCTGTGACAGCATGACACCTTTGAATATTTCTTGGGGGAGACCACTTTGTGTATGTACTTATCTTGCTGTCATTTGCAGCCTTGGGGTTGGACCATGGGTGTTGGACACAGTATAACTACAGCTTTCTTATAGCTACTTTATACCTTCTCTTAACTGGAAGACCTGTGGAGGGAATGTCTGTTAATACTACCTGACTGTTTATACACATTTTCACAAAATCTTAGTTGAAATTATGCATACAGCTTACTACCACTCCCGGGATTCGAACCGTGGCTGTTTCTGCTAAAAAATGACAAGTGTGTGTTTCATCAGAGGGAGCATTTGAGAAACTGCTGTGTCGTTTTTGAATGATTTCTTTCTCATTCTCTCTTTGTTGTATGATCTGACCTTGTAATTACAACATTCTTATACATACATTCGTATACATACCTTTTCACATAGCACAGTGTAGAAAACAGTGGTTAACACAACATTACTATTCAGATATCAGATCTTGGTGCATGACATTTGTAATATCAGTTAATCTCATGTGTTATAGAGGCACTAACTTTGTCAGATGAGACTTGATTGTTTAATGCTTTCAGAGCTATAGTTGCTATGCATAACCTGTATACATTTCAAATCATACTATACCAGAGTAAACACAACCAGTCCAAGGTTTTGAATTTTATTGACAGGCAGTTACAGTGTTATTAATATATGACCTATATGAGACTATTACTTTAATATTGTCTACTTTATTCAGTAGAAACCATACCCATTTTTAATAATGCCAGGTGACATTTTACTCCTTTATATTTAGTTGGTACGAATACTACAAGCTAGATTGTTACTCACCAGCCTCACAATGCAGCCTTTGCAACCTGCTGGCATGGGCTTCCTGGTTCACAACCCGCTCAGCTGGAGCTGTAATGAAGATAGAGATACATTTATGCACACCTCTCCATCACATACACAGACTGGACTTTGGTAAACAGTTATTGCTATGAATACCTACACACTGCTGAGACATCACCCCTCTGTTGTGCTTTTTGGACCCACTGTTCCAAGAGCTCACTCTTCCTTTGCTTCAAGTCAGCATAGTGGTGCCGGACCTGCTCACCAGTCCGAGGGATACCAGTGACACTGGTGAGAACATGGGTGAGACCTTCCCAGGCTTCCGCTTTCCATTGGGAGCCCTGGTACTGGTCCTGCAGCAGTCTCACGTCATTTTTTTACAAGGAGTCCTACCATGACCTTGGACTCCTGTATACCCCAGCACTGTGCCCAAAAGTGCATGCCCTCTCCAACACTTACCATGCTGCCTACAGTGGGGAGCTACAACCAGTTATGAGCTGTATTCCCACCTGTGAAGTTTAAATACAGCCAATTTCCCACCTTTTGCCGTGATTGGATGGTTTTGAATATGCTGAGCTAAACTAAGCTACTGGCAAACCAGCTTAGCTAAGGTTATCAGTGTTTAAAGGGGCAGGTTCAGCACTGCCTACCAATGGGCAAATCTACTTAGCTGAGCTACTGATTGCTTAGCATTCATATTTACACAATGCTTACACCCAGTCAAAATAGCTGTGCAATGCTTAGTATTGCTTATGTTTTATGTTATGGACTACCACCTGTATGGGATTGATTCACCATTCCTGACATATTATAAAATGTTTACCTTCCCTGACATCCCCCAATGTGCTTCCATTACATTTATTCTTGTGTGACTATACTGTATGGGAAACTTGCATTTATATGGGGGTTTCACAACTTTATTACACTGACACCTCACATCTGGGCCTAATACACCACTCTGGTTGAAAAATATAAGTTACTTCCTACATAAATATACAAATAAATTAAAATTGTCATGATCTCACATGCAAACGCATGTTTTAGTTCTATGCTGATTATTTATGTAGTATTGATATTTATGTCAGTGGCCAGTATTTTCATTTATTCTTCCTCAGAATGGCATGTTAGTGATGATCATTCTATCTTATTTTGCCGACTGGCCAAAATTAAAAACATTAAATAGATGCAGGTATAGGTAACCAATAAATCATTTATTTTCAAGACCTTGTGTTGAATTCATACAGCTTAAGGAAAAGAAAGGGAAAAAATGTCTGGTTGTGAATGTAGTACACAGATTATGTCTACATTTTCATTTTGATAATCTTCATGTGTACATTTCACATTGTTATTGCTAGCAAAATTTGCAAGTGCTAAGAAATAAAAGGTGGCTTACATGAAAAAAAAATCATGCTTGTGGAAACCGGTTCACTTATCTGCTTGGAGTGATAGAGCAATATTTAGAGGGTCCCTGTTGTGGCCTCTGTGTCCCTATGATCTGTAGATTTGCCCACATTTCTAGCTCTAAAAATAGAGTGGTATGAGATGTGGTCTGACAGAAGCATCACTGAGGCAGAGCAGTGAGTGAGACTTACCTCCCCACTATACAGAATGTTCAGAATTTCATAATTGGTGGTTTCCTGGCCAGGGATGGTGGGTTATTACAGAGGGAGGTAATAAATAACAACAGGCATTTGAAATGTCGACATCATATCCTACAAAAGTTATGTTAGATCAGAAGCTGTTATTGTATCAACAAACTGAGGTTGTCACAGCAATATGTTCAGATTGTCTTATTTGTGGGTTGTGGCCCCACCTGTAGTTATGGCTTTGTTCATATTCCCTACAGCTGAATCTGGGTGTTGAGATTAAGGTTGTGAGCTTTAGTTTGCAGGGTACAGGATATGGGGCTTTCAACTGCTTTTTTTGTCTCTCCATCTATTTCATCGGATTTATAGTTGTCTTTTATTTGCAGATGTCCAAGGCACAGAGGTTGCATCACCTGGTGGCCCAAAGGAAGTGGACTTGACAGATGATGAAAGCTGCTACGGTGGATGTTCTAAGCTGCTGGAGTGGAGCGCAATGAGGTCACAGGCAATGAATTACTGTTAGGTGCTCATTTAAGCATGGTTGGTGCAATATGGGAGTAGTTGGGGGATAGGTGAGGATGAGGTATGACTGGGGCAGGGTGAAGCAGGTGTTTAGGTTTAATTATGGGCAGTTTGGGGTCATCCACAGGTGGGGAGGAGTCACAACAGCATGAGGCTGGATCAGACTTTGGGATCTGTTTGGATGATTAGTTAGCTAAGCAGGCCCTAAGGCAAGGGAAGGTGGGGTCTTTTGACCCCCCCCCTCTACTACCGCCTTTAGTTAAAGGAAAGATCTGGAAGGGAGAGTATGGCAATATTTTGACTTAATTGATTTGTCTATTAAATAAAAGGTGGGAGTGGAGGGGTCAATTTGGAGGTGTTGGTGTTCCTTGCAAGGGAATAAAGAGATTTTGGAAGGCTTGGTAGAGTAGGAATGGCAGGCAGATAGGTTAATGGGTCCATTTGATATTCCTCCCTTTAACAGCTTTAAGGTTTCTCCATTGGGGTTGGTTCCTAAGAAGGTGGCAAGGAATTTCATTTGATTCACCAGTTGCCGTATCCTGAGGGGAATTTTTTGAATGATTTTATTTCAGGAGATGACACAAAGTAAGTTATGCATCTTTAGATGATGTAGTGCAGGTCATGAATGTAGATACTGAATCCATTTTTCATTTATTGTCAGTTTGGGAGAAAGAGTGGTTGTGGTTGGGAATGGTAGTTAGGCTTTAGTTTGGCAAGGCTATGCTGATGGGATGCTCAGTGTCCTGTGCTACTTTAAGAGGTTTAGTACTGTTCTCCATTGAATTTGGCAGCAGCAGGTGGGCAGACAAAATGTGGTACATTATCTGGGTGACTTCTTAAGAGTAGATGAAGGGTTTGACGGAGAATTGGTAGGTATGTGTGCATTTTTGGGGATGTGTGAGTAATTGGGTGTTCTATTGGTTAGGCAGAAGTTAGAATGCCCAAACAAGGCATTGTTTTTCAAGGATTGCTAATGGATGCAGGCTATGGTTTGTTTTGTTTACCAGATGTGAAGGTAACATGTTTGAAAGAAAAGATCTAGTGGGTAAAATCCAAGGACAAGGTACAGTTTGTAAATATGATGAGGAGAACTTTTCTGTGCATTGGTTTTCTGGGAAAGAGGTTTTCCACTCATTTTTTGCACATTGGAAGGGTATTGGATTTAGAGGGGGAAGGCAGATCAGGGCGGGTTGTTGGTCATCAAATATTTTCCTGTATTATATTAGATAACTGGGTATGGTAACTGGCTTAGTATTAAATTGATTTTTCTTTTACTATGAAAGGAAATCTCATGTTTGGTCATTCTTATATCCATTGGGCTGCAGCAAGGCCAGATGGCATGCAATGGGGTTTGGGTTGTTTTGGGTGGCATTCAGCTCCTTAGAGCCCTGGTAGTGCATTTGCAGGTGATGATCTGGGAATAATTCTGAAGTTACAGCTGGTAGTCAGGATAAGTGAGGATATGTTTATTTTAAAGAGGTTACACCAAGGTATGTGTATTCTGTGGTCAGAGGTAGAACCATGGCTATTTTGGCTATGGAGAGGGTTCATCAGGTGAGTGTTGATTTTAGGGTAGTTAAGCAGTTAACTGCTTTAGGTATTTATATCATAGGTCATTGGGATGCTGATGACAGGGATCCAGTTTGGTTCAGAGATGGAATAAACCTGATGATTTTGGTTTGTATCTCTTTAATGTACACTTAGGTTTGTTTTTGGAGTGTTTGGTGAAGGTGTTGGAGTGAATGAGTGAATGATTGTCAGGCTGGTTGGCAGAGAAGAGGGCCAGGCTTGTCCTTCTTCCATTCCCCTGTGGTGTTGGATGTTTAATTCAATGAGTTGGGGAATGAAAGTGAGTGGTGGGATGCTGCTTGATAAGTAAAAGTAAGCGAGCAGAGGTGAGGATGCTGCTTATTTGGTTAGTGTGAGCAGGATTATGCTGCCCTAGTAAAAGTGGGTTGGATGTTTAATTAAATGAGTTGTGGGATGATAAAAGGAAGCCGGATGTTTAATTCAAAGAGTTGGGGAATGAAAGTGAGTGGTGGGATGCTGCTTGATAAATAAAAGGAAACAAGCAGAGGTGAGGTTGCTACTTATTTAGTTAGGGTGAGAAGGGTTACGCTGCCCTAGTAAATGTTTATATGGATGTTCATGCTGTGATTAATAAATTAAAATATTGTTCAATAAAGTTATGTTTATGGAAGTTTAATAAGGGTCATTAAATGTCATTTGGTGTGGTTTGTTTATTGAAGGGGACCGTGACAAAATGTAATTTGTACTACATTTTGTTTTATTGTTATTAAATGTATCCATTTTTAAAACATAAAACATTATTATTCTTGGCAACTACAGGATTGAAACTTTTTATAATCTGATGGTTTACACATCAGCTAAGGATGCCAACAAAAGCTTAGGAAATCCCCTGTGAAAATGTCTAGTAAGAAGTTATTAAAATTATGTGACTTGGTCTAGTAAAATAATCCATAGCTTGTTTTCATTTACATATTTGCAGAAACCCATGGGAAAATACTGCTATTTAGTAAGCTGACAAAGTATTATATTGTGAGGTTCTTGTAAAAACTTCACTGAAGATATGCAGGCAATTTTAGTTTGTCAGGGATATTTTAGAGACATTAGCCCTTTAGCATGTAACAAGAACACTGCAACTAGAAAAGGAATAGAAGATGTAGGAATTAAGACTGCCAGAAATAGTGTAAGAGCAAGAGCTTGTACACAGTTTTTAGATGTTTACATGGTTCAATTTTTAATTATTATCCATCTTTTATTTAATAAACAGTACTAACTGTTCTGTGTTTTTTTGTGACTGATTATAGAAGCATTGCATATTGAAAGGGTAACTGTCCACATAAATGTGGAATATAAGAGCTTTGAATAAAAATTATATTTATTTAATGCATGTGTACAAGATAGCCCAACAGGACTGAAAGATAACACTTTTTCAGTGGTGGCCTAGGGAAAAAAGCTGCAAAAGAATTGCATTACATAAAAAACATAGTAAACAGTGCTATAAAAGTAAACAACAAACATACAAAATGTAAACGGAACATCCTTAATTAATGGCAGCATCATGTAAAGAGCTATGAAACATATTTAGACATGAGCTTGGTAGAATGAGAGAAAAGGAAGAAATGGAGGCTTTAAGATGTAAAAAAGAATGCTTTATGATAGGTGGGAGGAAGAAGGAAAGATATGGGACAGAGAGAAGGATTTGGACCATTTACTGTAGGTATATGTACACAATTGTGTATTGAACTGTTTACAGGCATAGAGATTTAATGTGGGTACAACCATGTTATAAACTATTAAGTAATTTTAATTTTATTGAAAAGTATTTAGAACTGCTGAACCTCATTATTTGTTTTTTAACTTCCAAGCAACATCTCAAGATATAGTCGACCTAAGCATGGGTCACTCTAACATGTTAGCTATCAACTTGTTTTCGTTTGTTCTAGTGTAGCTCTAGTGATCATTTGAATCTCTGGAGAGGTGTAGTGGTGTAGCTGATAGCACTGCTGCCTCATAACACTCAGTCTACTGCATCAGTTCCTGACTGGGGTGCCCTCCATATGAGGCGTTCATGTAGTGCTTGTGACTGTCTAGAGTGTAATTATGGTCTCTATTTTCTACCCATGTCCCAAAGACATGCTGACAGGTAAATGGCAATCTTCTCAATTCCCAAAAGCTGGATGTGTGTGCGTGTACATGCTCATGTGCATGAGGCTGTGTGTGTGTGTGTGTGTGTGTGTGTGTGTGTGTGTGTGTGTGTGTGTGTGTGTGTGTGTGTGTGTGTGTGTGTGTGTGTGTGTGTGTGTGTGTGTGTGTGTGTGTGTGTGTGTGTGTGTGTGTGTGTGTGTGTGTGTGTGCGCCTTTCTGCTATTCTGCTATGGACTGGTATCCAGTCAAGGACTGGTCAATTGCTTAATCCCTTTTGCCTGCTGAGATGCCCTGTGGCTCATCTTAAGGCCTAAAGTGGCCGAAATTGATATGAGAAAGTAATGGACTGCATTAAACAAAAGACTGGGTTAAAGCATGTCATTAGAAACACAGACCTCATCAGCTTTCCCATACTGTGGCTGTGCCTCTTGCATATTCATAGTTTGTCGATGAAGCATTATGCTAGACACTAAAAAACAAAATAAAGGTACATCAGAAGAACTAAACATACTTAATGGTCCTGGTTTAAACTGAATGCTGGTGAAATTGAATTATGTTCAGTACAGTTTATTAGTGATAAACTGTCTTTTAATGGGGTGTTCACAGTCAGTCAGATGAAAGAGTTAATCATTGCTGGGGGGTTTCTATGTGTTCTCCAAATGGAAATGATAAGGTAATGTGGTCATTTGGTGACTATAGTATTTTACCTCCCTTACCTTCTTCTAAGTCTGATGACCTCAGTTTGCAAGTGTGTGGCAACTATGAGAAACTGTTCTAGCATCTAAAACCAAACCTGTGCATAACCTTGGCGTGAAAAGCAGCAAGCTTTTCAGATAAATGCCAGCCTTCAAAACTGCTCTCCAGACAGATGTAAATCACACATAGTGAATGCAGAGAACATTAAAGGCAGAAACTCTGTAAAACCAGTTGAGCCGATTAGTACTAAATTACTGATGTTCCATCTGCCATGGCAGTAATAAATTTTTTTCAAACTGCTGAGCGTAATGCCTCATTTCACAAAAAGCCTATGTTCAATGATCCTATTGGGAACACTTAGTGCTGATTGACAAAAGACTCTGGTGGTGACAAACACATGATTGCTTTTTGACAGTCTAATACTTAAAATATGAAAAGTAGTAATTATATTTAGTATAACTGAAACTGCACAACATTTTTTTCATTTGTTCTGAGCTTCAGCTGTTGCTTCATTATAAATTAGCGTTTCACATTTATTTAAAAGTGCTAAACAGAAATATTTACCAAAGTCAGACCCATTAGTTTCCATAGGCATTTGGGAAAAAAATAGTCATAAAAGAATATGTTTAGCAATTGGCTAAACATACTTAAGGCTAAGCCATGTAAATGAAGAAATATGTCACTGCAAGACAGATCAAATGCGTATGCTGAGGAAATATAATTTATTTTGTTTAAGTTTTACCTTCCAACATGACAGAACAGAAACTTTATTGTCAAGTTATTTATAGATCGTAAGTTATTGTCATGAAATTCCCTTTCTTGTGTTGTGAATGTCTGCTTATAAATAACTAACACACACACACACACACACACACACACACACACACACACACACACACAATTGCACCAAGGCACGCACGTGCACGCGCGCACACACACACACACACATACACACACACACACACACACCCAAACCCACACCCACACATATGCACACACAAACACACAAGGTAATCTTCTTTCTCTCATAAAGCATGTTTTCATATACCTTTCATAGGTAGTCATTCACATACCATATATTTGATGCATTTTAAGTATTGTGGTAATTTGATAGTTGCAGTAAGTGTACAACTACATCTAACAGAAATGAGGAAGGATGTCCATAAGTGAAAACCTCAGAGCTTTACCATCAAAGCAATTGTGATACTCTTTGCTACCAACACGAAGGCTCTGATGAAGAAACAATCAAATGATTTGTTTATTTGATTTTTCACTTTTGCATCAGAACTGAAGCCAATAATCCCTGATGAAAATGCCACAGCAACAGAAATCAATTTCGTAATAGTAGCAGAGCTGTATATTTTTCATATGGATACTGCATTTCACTGTTAGGATTTAAAGGGACAAAAACATCTCTTGTGATTCAGGTAACAAATCATAAACTTTTATTGTTTTGTAACCCATCTCTAAATTTACTTAGTCTGATGGAATTGGATTCATTTATTTATATCAAGAATTTTGTGTTTATTAAATGCACATATACACTGCTTTGCTGCCCTCCATGTTGAAAGGAAGAGTAAAACAATTAACAATGGATTACAAAGTAATAGAAAGTTACAGAAATGGTTTCACAACTGGGATAACTCTGCAAGTTTATATTTAGTATGTTTCAGAGATATCTTAGTGCTTCTGAATATCAACTAGTATTATAGTACTCAAAGAACATGTACCTTTCAAGTTAAATAAAATATGATGTTTGGAGTGCACACAGTTTAAAAAGCAAAAGTTATGGCCAATTCCTTACCATAAATTATTGCTTTAATACAGTTTTTCAAAACTAGAACACATACAGAGAACTATCAAGAATTAACGTGCCAGAACAATTTCCATTTTACATAGAATTGTTGACAGCCATATGACTGGCATTCATATTTTTTCATTTATCAATAAGCATGATAAATGGGATTACAAGATTATTGGTGTTCCCAGAATTTTTCAGTCTTAATAGAAAGATGTTGTGTGGAGAGAAGAATTCTCCACACTACAAGATACATTTAAATAAAAAAATGTTAACCTGGAGGCACAGCTTATTACACATGAAGTGCTTTGGAAATTTTTGGAGGAGTTCAAAGCCTAATTATTTTTTTTTCACTGCCTCTTTATCAAGGGCCTCATTTAATAATTGAAAAATACATTCTAAAGGTAGGTGGAGATTCATTGCACTTTATATAAATCAGAGAAATATTGTACATCTGTTAACATAATTATCAAAATCACAATTAACCCTGTAAAGACAGTACAACTGTAAAAATGACATGAGGTCTACAGCCCATTGGGTAAATCAGAGAAGAAAATAATTTTGCTTAATGAAATGCAGACAGAAAAAAATATTTCTTTTTAAGTCAACCATCAAAAGACAGAGGAATGAGGCAATTTTCAAAGCACAAACAATGTTTTAATCTCTGACCAAATACACTGTGAGCATTAAATAAAATTAGGCAAAAGTATAGATGTGGCCAAACAATTACTGTATTTTATTATCCTTTGATCATATTTGGCCTATTAGAAGTATGTGCCTTATTTCATTATTGTGATTTTAGAGATGCTTGTTACTTAAATCAGTTTATCCCATGCATTAAAGAATGCAGACAGGAGTTATAAAAGTCACAGGCAATTGTCTGTACAATGTGTCTTACCAAGTTGTCATGGGGTCACAGCTCTAAATAATGAAACTAATGACATTAAGACAGGTCCTTTTTCTGAATTTGTAATTTTTTTTACTAGCTAAACCCACTAGGCTAAGTATGTGTTTTACAACATGTGTGAGACAATTTTCATCAGACACCCATTCAATGTACTGGTCTTGAATAAGCATGTATTGTTTAGCAGTGCTGCATGGTATGTGGCAGTGGCAGTTAGACCTGTGGTAGGACTTGCCAGTGGGTATTCCTGTACATTAAACCATAGCGCCAATGAGGGGAGAAGCAGTGGAGCTAATCATATCATCATGCCTCCTTAGTACATTTCTAGCAGTGTATCGCATATATTTAGTCCATGAATTCTATGTCAGGTTTGCGCATAAGTCAGGTTTTTCTCTAGTAAATAATGCTTATGTATTCTTAATATACAAATCAAACTGAAAAAAAAAACAAAAACAAAATTGATATTAAATCAATGTATTTGCTGTAGTTAAGAATGCGAATGAACCTGATATTAGAATTAAGGATCTAAAGATTATATACTAAAAAGAATTAAACATTAGGAGCAATTAATTCCATCTGCTGCTTCTGAAACTCAAATACATGCAGGGATTTCTCCAGGTATGAGACTGGTATCCATTTTACCACTCTTGACCTCAAGTATTTGAGCCCTCTTTTTCCAGAAATACTCTTGTCAGATTCTACCTACTTCTGTGGGAAATGCTCCTATTTGCAACAGAGCCTGATTTTCGCAATCTATTGCTCTTGAAAGGTCATCACATGATCCAGGAAAGATCCAAGCTCCACTCCTTTAGGATAACTCTCCTGAAGCAAGAATGCTTCTTCCACTCTTCAGTAATGCCCTGACTTCCTGTTTATTTTTGTCATTTACCAGCATATATAAATCCATGGTGCAACTCATCAATAAAACAACCTCTAAACCCTCCACCCCATGCCATGCCACAAGTCAGTCCAGCTGTACATGTTTTGAGGCTTATACCTTGCAAGTACTGTTCTAGTCACTTCAGGAAAAATAAAGAATTATTTCTGGACATCCATTATGGCAACTAGATGGATGGGATAGGCCACCCAGGATAACAGTGAGAAGGCTTTAACCTCCCTTGTTATATCACTGCAGATTATCTGATGCTGAAATAGCAAATCTGAGAATCTTGACATGTACAGATATTAGCTCAAGGATACAACCACTCCTTGACAACAACAAATAAATTAATTTTATATAACCTCTATCCAGGATGTTGCAGATGATATTACCCTTCTATCTACTGACCATGTGAATGTAGTCAATATACTAATCTGTAACGCAAGTAGCTTTTGGAGAATGAAGAATCTTAAGTATTCCACCATAATCTCTTCAAAAACTCTTAGTGGCCTGAGATTTTCTCCATGTTCACAACTTTCAATTCTTGCATGGAATAAGGCTTACACCTTCTATGAAAAACACAGTGCTGCTCTCTTACTTAGCCATCTTGATGTCTTGTTCTGTTATTTTGATCTGTATACACAAAAATACACAGTCCAGACTGGAACGATCTTTTTTTTTTTTTTTTTAACCTGGATATTCATGTTTGGAGGCTGATATCTCCTAGATGATCCTTTGAGGTTTATCACTATTTTCTTAAGCATCTCTGTAAAATTATCATTAAGGTACCTAACCTATCTCAATAATTTTATCCTCCATGCCTTTTGCTGGGGGAGGAAACAAGAACAACCTTGAAACTGACCCTTTCAGTCTGCTGATGAAGAAGCTAAGCTGCCATGTTAGACTCAAAGCCACGCCCCCTAGTTGTGTCAGGTCTATATTGAATTAGCGAACGCTTAGAAAAGTGAACACTAATTCATCAACCCCTTTTAAGTGAAAGCTTACAATCCCGAACATGCAGAACAGCGATTTTTTTCCCACAGGGCAAAAAATCGCTGGGACGGTTTTGGGAGTTCGCCATTTCCTCCACTGTGGTGCGATCTTGGAGTTGGTATATTTAAGTAGGGGTGGCTATCATATAATATTTTAAGATATTTTTTTTTATTTTTTTATTTTTTTGTGGACCAGTGATTTTTTTTTTCCCTGGGAACAAAATTGCTGTTCTGGGTGTTTGAGATTTTAAGCTTTCGCTTAAAAATGGTCGATGAATTAGTGTTCGCTTTTCTAAGCGTTCGCTAATTCAGTATAGACCCATTGTGTCTGCTTTGAGAGTTGCTAACCTTGAAATACACTTACTTGTTTATACATTCCTGTTCCACTTCCACAGTGTGACAGATCGATTTGTACTGCACTGTGACAATTGTAAAAGAAAAGAGAAGCTGCTTGTTTTTTAGCAATTTTTGAAGATGGAAATTGTATGCGTCTGCTGGCAGCAAAACAAAGAACATGCAGCTAGGAGTGTTCATTGTTCTAAATAAAAGGAATGGCTTCACTGAAGCCACTGCCAAGAATGTGAGTTATAAGCCATGGTCTTTGAGCATGTTAGCTCATGGGGAAGCAAGGCAAGTTATAGGAGTATGCCAACAATGTTGGAAAATACACATATACTTTGTTAAAGTGTTATGCCTCCTGATAAAGTAAATTAAAATAGGATGCAGTAGTGCAGTTTTGAGACTAGAGTGAAGATGCAAGATATGTAAGTTACTAAAAGCAAATATGCAAGTTACTAAAAGGAAAAGCCTGAAACACATCTGTCAACCATTTAATTCAAAGTGATGAGAGGAAATTAAAATAATCATGACCAAAGGGTCAAAATCAGTGACACTTTTTTTTTTCTTTTTAATATTACTATCATTCACTTAGATAACTAGAATGAGAAAACTTATACTATCATATAATTTCTGATAAATAGAAAGTCTGTTATGTCTGACATTATGTATTAAATATAATATTCCCTGATTTTGTCATATGATTTATGAAGGTTAGAATACCATTTTGAGACTACATTTGGAAAATCACTATCACCAAAAATGAAACACATTTGAGGGATCTAGTTTATATTGTTAAAAAACACTTACACAAAATTCAAATCATCAAGACCACTTTGCTGAAACAGCATTTTATTGAACACCCATAACATCACAATTTTACTCCAGGAAATGAACCACTGGGCCACAGTGGTGAACTTTGGCCTTTTCTCCATTACATTGTTATCTTGGAGTTGGTATATTTAGTTAGGGGGGTGTGGAGGGGTGTATGATGGGGGCAACCCTCCCCCACATGGGTGGGTTTGATTTGCTTCAGTTTGCTTTTTCTGTGTTGGTAGACAAGTGGTTCTTTTCTTGGAGTGAAATTACGATGTTCTGTGTGTTCAATAACATGCCGTTTCGTCAAAGTGGTCTTGACATTTTGAATTTCTTGTAAGTGTTTTTTCAGCAGTATAAAGTAGATCCTATTTGAGAGGTATGGTCAGGAATGGAAATGGCATTTGCCCGATGCTACTCGCTGTATCTTTTTTTTTTTTTTTTTTTTTTGTGTGGGCTAAATTTGGAAGCATTAACGGGCATTTTTTTCTTTTGGCATCTTACACTAGTTGCCCTCAATCAGTCCCTATGAGGCCAATTAGGCCCATTTTTTCCTTACTTCCTTGGGGACAAAAAACGACTAAAAGAGGCTATTACCTAGAAAGGCACCAGGGATTTTTTTTTTTAATTAAGACCCAGCTGTACCCCCCTAGTGGCACACATGCATACTCCCTGAAAACAGGGACTTCAGCATCGCCCATCCTGTGGTAGGATGTGGACACTTCCTTACATGCCCTTTCAGGGAAACTAGGACCCATTAGAGGAATATTACTAAAGAAGTTGAGCACAAGATGAGAGCATGATCTAGGACTGCAGTAGGCCAGACTGCCCCCCCCCCCCCCCACCCACACTCTCCTTAAGTAAGCAAACCAATGCAAGCTGCTCACTCCTTCCATACGCACCCCTTCCCATTGTTGTGTTCCTCCAGTGCTGGAGTCAATACATAAACTCAGGTCATCTGGGCAGTAGTCAGGGTTTTAACCCTCTACTTCATGCTCTCTCTCTCTCTCTCTCTCTGGCAAAAAAAACACCCTAGGTATTTAAATTTTATTTACTCTCTTGGATTTTGTTTTGAGACTGGAAAGGAACAATTTAGTTTTATTTTAGATGCTCCTTTGCACTTGAATGTTCCAACAGTCCTGATAGTATAGCGCTAATTTTTTATGGCTGATAACTACAGAATAAATACAGAATCATCAGTTTGCTACACAAGATATGGGCTACCCAGGACAAAAAGAAAAAGTAAACTGAAATCAAAGCTGTTGACAGTAATTAGCAGCACTGTAAATAAGCAGAAGAGAGAAATCAATGTGAGTCATTAATAATACATATAAAAACAGTCATCAGGAAATTCTTTAAACAGGGCAAAAGAACTAAAATTTTACAGTGAATGTAAATTCCATCCTGCTAGCACCTTAAACCAAATAGCTGCATTTATTTCTGTGGGAGATCACCTAATGGTGGAACCTAGTTTTTAGAATATAGAGATAAGTAATTTGCATTGTCCACTCATTCCATGTAGAGGCATGTACCATTTCTACTTACTGGCTAGTCACAACTTAGCCATCAATGTATTTGGCTAAAGGAGTAAAATATGACTTACTTATCTCTGATGTGTTTTGCTGGACTAAAGTTTAGGCTAGGTAGGACAGATATGGACATGCTGTTCAACAGGATAGTAATTCTCCCTGGTACAATGGGGTTATTTAGCTAAAACCCCCTTACAGTGGTAAAGACAAGCACATGCATGCAAAAAAAAAAACAATGTCTGTTAATGAGCTAGTAAATCACTTTGCATTGCCAGAAAACAGGAAAACAAGATACATACACACATACTTACATATATACAGATATTTCAGGCACAGGCAATAATGCCGTTCTAGCCAGTCAATATAACAAAACAGTCATTCGCATAATACATGTCCAGGTTGTTCTTAAAAAATATCTGATCTAGTGCTTGCTTTAATATAATTTAATAGTCTATTCCTTACATCAGCTACTGTCTCAGAGGAATAATTGCTACACCTCTAATTCCTATAAAATATTCTACATATGTTATCTAATAATCCTCTACTACTCTCTGACACCCCAAACATTCCCAGATGTAATGCCCAAAATACCCGAGTAGGTTGTCCTGTTAGATAACTATATGGGACACTGGATAAGTTTGGATATTTTAGTCTTTCATAGCAACTTAAATTTTCACGTCCATGGATGCCCCTTGTATGGTTTCCATACTGTTTATTCCATACTCTATTTTGGGTTTAATCTACATCAAATGTTGCTATCTGGGAACTGTTATATTTCTGACCTGGCAAAAAATCCTACCTTGTGTTAGTCAAATACCGCAATATATCTGCTTCAAAAAAATCTCTTCCCTTGTCTTGACAAGTGCATACCATCCTGTCTAAACACATCTGCCAAAAATTAGGCATGGATGTTTTGCATGCTTCCAGTTTTTAAAATAGGATATTTGTTCATGTAGGCATTTACTCAAAAAAATCCTTTTATTCATTCTGACATGATGATGCTTTCTATATGTGATTTGTGAAAAATACATCCTAACACCTGTAGAGATTTCTAAAAAATGCACTCTAACTCCTGTAACACCTCTAGCACCTACGCTTTCTAAGGGGGGTATACGTTCCCTTCTAACTGTCAGGCTTGAAAATGAGATCATTTGTACTGACATGAATAAAAACAGCTCCTTACTTCCTTACCTTAAGGGACTAAAATGCCTTTCTCACATCCTGTATTTTTGATAAGAACAGGTACTGAAGTTTTAGTGGATTATACAGAATTAGGTGAGCTTTCTTCCACTTGCAATTCTCCACTGGGGAATAGAGGCACAAAAATGAGAAAACCTTTTTCCTAGGTAACAGGTGATCACAAGAGTTTTTCCATGTTTTATCAAAAGTAAGTAAATAGGGTCTGTTTTAAATTATTAATACAATTGTAATTGTGTGATGAAAGGTGTCACCATACCAAACAAACCGGAGACTCTACTGATATAATATATACAACAAAAAACAAAAACCAAAATCAGTCCATGGGAGACCGCAACCACAACAGTTTATTATTTGTCACCATACCATCTATATTAGGTTTGTAGCAGTCTGTGTAACTTTATGGTGTATTGCCATAGCAAGTGCTAAAAACAACCTCTTAGAGATGGCAGCATTCTCTCATCATATACAGTATCACATTTTACAGTGTTTAGTGCCAAAAATGTGTTATTTTTGCAATTAATTTTGTAAATAAGGACATTAACTTGATAATTTTCTTAAAGTTGAAAACTGCTGATGTCATCAAAAGACTGAATCCACTACCTACAAGAGTATATAAGCCACTTTTTGTCATGCTAACTGCAGCAGCAGGGGTGTCTTATATCCTTGGAAAACAAGTTGTAAGCTATGTCATACATGAAACACCATACACAGAAAATTAACAGGTGTAATGATTTATTTCTGAAACCATTGTGTAAGTAAATAGGTGTGCCTCTAAAGGAATAGGGTGTTCTTCATTAACAAGAATGCTTGACTAATGTACGTAAATCATTGTCAGTACCTAACTTGTCATCATTATGTGGGTGTGGTCAATAAGGAAACATTGAATAGAGACTAAAACTTGAGACTTCAAGAAATGAAAAAAATCTTCCTTTTGTTTTTTTAAACAACTTACAGTTTTAATACCAAGAGTACATCCAAAAATGAAACTAACTGTAAAGTACAAATGCTTGACAAGTGGAACAATACACTTTAAATTCTCTTCTTAGCACTAACTGTGCAAAATGCTTTGCAACGTAGTGGTTAAAACGATCACAGGGAAATATTATATTACGCTTAAATTGTTTGAAAAGTAATAGGAAAAGACATTTCAAGTAAATATCCTTTATAGTTGAAATCCCTTTACTATGATATATTTTGCTTTTCCCAGCTTCATCTGGGGTTCCTGAGTGAGCCCTATGGCAATAAAATCAGAATGTCACTGTTAGAGGGCAGGGCTATATCAGAATGGACCCTCAGTGGTCCTAGACAAACCTGCATGATATTTAACTTAGTTAAGGTGATGGGAGTTAAAGCTACATATTTTTTACCCAATAAAATATAACAGTATATAAGGAACATCTAAAGATTCATCCAGATACCTCATTTACTGAGCTAATTATTTTACTTATGCTGTTTGAAAAGATTTACTATACTGTATGAAACTTTATCTACTTTAGAAACATTTATTTGGTATTTAATGAGGTAGGCCAATTTCCTCTGAATTTACAATAAGTACTTAGAAAATTTCTCATCTGACCAACAAAAGTAGGACAGTATCTTCTCCATCATCATTCACCCTTTCAGCTTAAGTGACCACCACCCTATCACTTTATTTGTAAAGCCTTGAAATACCATCCTGAATTAATAGCTTTCAGGTGATGCCTCCTCATTAACTGCCCATTTTACACTCATAGCTCTCCTGTATTAATTGGTGCACAATACTGTCTCACTCTAATGCTAACAAAATTGCAAACAAATTCTCAAATTTCTCCTAATGAGCAGGTTACTCTGTTCCACATAATCTCTAGGCAACTATAGAAATGCAAGACTGACTGGCTTGCAAAAGAACTCAAATTACTAATGATACTCCATAGCAAACGCAGGAAAAACTAGAAATAAAATTCTACTTCCAACAGCCATGACCATTACAAAGCTTTGAGGTATACCAGCATACCTGTCAACTGTACAGACTTTCAAAGAATGTCCAGATTTTTGCCTCATATTTTTGGTTAGTTTTTCATAAAATTGTGGTTTTCTGACAAATTAGTGGCAAATCATTAAAGACTGAAATAAGAAAATAATGACAGACATTTGAGTTTCAAACTTAATACCCTTCAGAAAATTCATGTTACTGCAAAACCTATTATTATATCAACCTTCTAAGTTTATAACAACAATATTTAAAAATTGTCTCTATTTTGGGGCATTTGTCCCACTTTTATATATGGCTTTGTCTAGATTTCTAGCTTTAAAAAGTCGAGAGATATGCAAATAGGTTTTTCAAGAGACACAATGGCAGATACCTACAGTTATTCCAAACATTCTTCCTTCAATCACCTAAGCAATTTTGGAAGAAAGTAATCCAATATTGTTGTTAGACCCCCCCCCAAAGGATGCTAATAGTTTAGGTTTTATTCCTTGTTCATCTGGTGACCTTACTCCTTCTGACTTCAACAGAAAATTCTCTGCCATTCCCTCCATTTTATGTAATCATGCAAACACTACTCAAAGGGATCCTAACTCACCTAAAGACATTCCTCGTGTCGTCTTCTCCCAATGTACCACTAAACTAGTGTTACCATTACATAAACAAATTCAACTGGACTCTTCACCTGGATTTTACATTATTTGTCCTTGCTTTATCTATCAGCTTCTACTGTATGATTCCACTATACCACATTTATAACCATGAACTTATCCCTGTAACAATTATACTTGCCAAACATTTGGAAATCTGTCTGCTATTTGAATTTACTTCTTTTTCATACTCATCCCTAAAAGAACCCAAGTATACCTCCTCACTCATTTTAGACCCATATCCATCCTACCTTTTTTGGCCAAAATCATAGAAAAAAATCATTTGTAAACAACTTGTGGGTTACTTGCAAACATGTCACCAGCTATCCAGGATGCAGAATGGATTCTAATCTGGCAGAAGCACTCTGACAACACTCTGCACTCTGACTGATGGCATTCTAACCAATATGGATTAAGGCAAACTTAGTGATGTGGTGTTTATTGACCTTACTTGTGCATTTGATTGACAACTCAGTTCTGCTTCGGCATCTGCAAAACCTAGCTATCATCCAAGAATCCACCAAATGGTTCACTGTATAATACATCTTTCAGGGTAAATATAGGGTTTAATAAATATGATCTGGCTTACATCAGCACAAGAGTGCCACAGTGTTCTACTCATACCGCTATTCTGTTTTCTGTCTTTATCAATAAACTTTCACTATATCAGCGCCAATGTACATTACTCTTGTATGCAGATGATGTGATCATCTGCAAATCATATCTTTCTCAGAAAATTATTAAAAAAATGTCAAGAAGATTTACCCTAACTGTAGAGCTGGCTCATCTTCAAATTCAAAAACATTTGCTCAACCCAGAAAAAAATCAGTGTGCTTCGATACTCATAAAAGATCAACCATATTCTCCTCAACCACTTCACATAACAGACTGCAATAACAATGCCACTAAATTCACCATTTCCTTTAGATGTCTAGATATTTCCAAAAAAATCACAAACAAACTAAGATCTAAGATCAACTACCTCCTTTACTGGACCAGTAAAATCTCGCAGTTTCTCTTTTCCCCTTCCAGAACATTTATAGGTAAGGGCATCTTTCTCACACAACTTGAGTATGGACTTCCCCTGTTTTCCTTCAGCTCTGTCAAAGGCTCAACTACTCTTTAAAACCTCTCAAATAAAACATGTCACTTCATTTCAAATGCACCTCAGTATAATCATCAGTGCCTCACACTATCTAAAGCTAAGTGTATACCAGGATAAGCCAGAGCTAGCCGTCTTCTTTTTTACAGCTCTCAACTTTTCAAAGTATGTCATTATGACCCTCGTTCCACTATTACCTCAAAGCTATTGTCTACTCCACCCAGGAGCCCAACTAGACAAGCATATCACTACAAACTCCCTCTTCCAAATTACCTTTTACTATGTACATATTTTCAGTCTTTGCCCCCAAACTTTGGTGAGCACTTCTTCATAACATATTTGAACTCACTGACTACATAGTTTTCAGATGCAACTTAAGCATTCCCTAAGAAAACAGTATGTGTGCAACTGTCAATGTACAGGTCACTTAACATAACACAACACCCTATTTCACATTCCTAATTATTTACACAATCTAAATAGTTTGCATATGTTGATTAAATAACAGCAATCACACCATCATTCCTCCACTGAAGTAACACATGTCTGTGTAAAGAGGCAGTTATTAAATTGCACACAAGATACTAGGTACATTATCCTAATTCTCTAAACAATCAAGCTTTTCCTAACAACCTCCTCTCCTCTTCCTGTTTTTCTACTTTCATCCCCTCCTCACCCTTTTCAACTAGTACCTTTTCTGAGCCAATTGCCTATCATTATTTTTTCTTTATGTGACACATACATGTTAAACATGCTAGTGTTTTATGCTGCCTTCTAATATTATTGACAGGTTTGACTCTTTTAAATATATTAACTTTGTGTGTGTGTGTGTGTGTGTGTGTGTGTGTGTGTGTGTGTGTGTGTGTGTATGTGTGTGTGTGCGTGTGTACATAGATATGTATCTATATATATTTTAGAGCACAGGGGTTGTACTGACATGATATGCCTAGAGATGTATTTTAGCCATCTATCCATTAATATTGAATGGTTTTAAATGCTTGAGTTTGCTTAGCAAAGCTATTTTTATTTGGCATAAGTTTAATTGTAGGCTTCTATCTTGTTTTAAAAAATGCTTATTTGATGTTATCTTAAACAATTAATTCTAGCACGAGTGAGTGTTTACATTTAGAATGAAAGTATGACATTCATGTTCATATTTTTATTTTTTTTATTATTATATAATTGATTTTAAGTAGTATATGTTGAACTGATCAGTCGACTAACTTTATACTTTGTATTTTATATACATTTTTTATATAGTTAGGGTTGCTTTAAATGTTTGAATGTGAGTTAAGCACAAGGGAAGTGATGGCACACAGACCTAAAGTATATATATATGTTAAAAGCTCTGTGATATGTTTGGCCTGAGGAAGCCTATAAGGTGAAAGCGCTTGCCAGTTTCTTTGTCAATAAAGTGTTCCTGTTCATAAGACTACATAGTTGTGGTCCTTTCAAAAGTGTATTTTGGACAGCTGTTTCCACTTGTAATGAGGTGAAGACCGAATTTCAACACATAATAGATTGTGCTGTTTTATTGTGGAACAAGTTTCTGTTTGGTGAGGTGAAGACCGACCTGTTAATTCAAGAAAGTTTACTGAGATTTAAACAGCCAGTGTGTTTCGTTGACTATTTTACAGCAAACTGTTTGCAGAAGATGTGAAACTTTAACAACTGTTATCTTAACAGACAGTTATTGTTCAACATAAACTTGTTTTTGGCTATCAATTTGGATGGTTACCTTCAACTATCTGAGGCGCTTATATCGAATTTGCTTTCCATTAACTGTAAGTAAAGAACTGAAACTGGAATAGTGACAGTGGCTCTGCCAAGGTGTCTTGCCATTTTTTAACTAACAAATTTTATTGCTATTATCGAGACACCAAATATAGCAGCTATTTTTTACCTGATTTTTATTCTGTTAATTTGCTGCTTAATCATGGCAGAGCTAAGTGATACACCAATAGAATTACCTTACAATCCAGAGAAGCAAGACCTTAAAAGCAAGAGATTTGATAACTGTGTATCTGGCCAGGATAATCCACTACTAGCTTATGAAGTATTGAGCGATAACATAGACTCTGAAACATCTGAGGCTAACTACAGTGGACTCTCTACTTTGCTTAATCAAATGGAAATTGATTTTATAAAGCTTAAACGTATGCAGTTACAAAGGCAACATTTTGAGGTATGCATAGCACATAAAATTATACCTAGAGGGTTACGCGTCTTGAAGATGCCCACCACAGGCACGATGTACCCTGACCTTTTGTACAAGTGGCAAATGATTAACAATGACACTAGCATACGATATATGAAATTAATGAATGAATATTTTTTTGCCAGAAGAAGCTACCTTGAGAAACAAGTTAAGAGAACAGCAAAAACATATCTATTATACATATCCCAACTTTATTTTGGAGAAAGTCTTTGAAAAATTGTTAGATAATGTATATTTGTTTGAAAAGAAATTAATGGAACAAAAGCAAAGTAAGATTCAGAGGGATACAGTAGATTTTAAACAAGGACAAGTCTTCACTTGGCCTAGGGATAATAGAACAAATATGACACAAGGAAGTACAAATATGACAAGAAGCAAGAATAACATGAGGAGTTCAGTTAACAGGAACATAAATCACACTGTAGATAGTGAAGTAATTGAAAGTGGTAGAAATGTTCCTGCACAAATATCAGGACCATGTGCAGTAGCAGAGAGTTCAAACAATGAAATTACTACAGTAGTTGAGATACATAGAGAGGAAGAAATAAATGCTAGGACGCCTATATTAAAACTTATGGATCAGTCAGTAGTATGTAAACCCAACCACGATACCTCCATAAACAGTGAAGACGTAGTTAGAAAGAAAATTCCATCATTAAGAACTGGAGTCATTGGCAATGACCTAGTAGCCCCTTTCCCCATCTCCGACTTTCAGAGAGGAGGAAGAGATCGATCAATGAGCAGAGGGAGGCAAAAGAGGAGGTTACCCGAAGAAGAACATATAGGTCCAACCTTAAAGAAAATGTGGGAAAAGACAGACAATCATTGATTTGGAATATATCAAGTAGATCTCTAACCAAGGAAGAAACTCTTGTATTAGAAAAAGGCCTTTCTTTTATACCATCAGTTAAAAGTGATATTACAGATTCAGTGATAGACCTTAAATTATATACTAGGAACATTTAATTACGCTTAGACTATGGTAATCACCAGTCTATAGATTGAGCATGCACTCTTAGAAAACCAAGCACATATATACCAAACTTACATCCGTTATTAGATGCATATTTGAAATTAGTCGAACAAGAATTGTACGAAATAGATAGAAGGAATAGAGATAAGAGATTATATGGCAATTTACACTCTAATTTAAGAACAGCCTTGAGAACTTTGAAAAATGATGATAGTATAGTGATAATAAGACCTGCTGATAAAGGAGGCCCCATTGTTATAATGTATACAGAGAGATACATCTCTAGCATGACTGACATGCTCAGTGATGCTAACTTTTATAGACCGATTAGCATCAAACATGTTGATCAGATAATTAATAGAGTTTCTATATTTCTGTCAAATAATCATTGTACAGGCAGAATTAATAGTGATCTATATAAATACTGTCAAGTTAATGAACCTACCATTCCTTGCATACAAGGCATCCCAAAAATACACAAGCATCCAGATAGACCTCCTATGAGACCTATAGTTGCTGGGAGAGGTTGGATAACTGAACCGTTATCCATATATTTGGAATCCAAATTAAGACCCATTGTGAATAAGTATATGTATATACTTAAAGACACTAAGCAATTCCTTGTGATGTTATATGATGCAACAAAAGATATAACAGTAGATGATAGATTCTTGTTAGTTTCATTAGATGTTCAGTCTCTTTTCACAACCATCCCAAACCAAGAAGGCATAGATAGCATTCAGCGACGTCTGATAGCAGACCAGACTATTACTGAATATCATGTAGACACCCTATGTGAGCTCATGAGAATTGTTTTGACTAATAACATTTTCACTTTCATTAGCCAGATCTATTTTCAGAATGATGGCGTAGCTATGGGCACTTCATGTGCCAATAGCTACGAAAACCTAGTTATGGCTGACTGGGAAAATGTACACCTATTCACACTTGACAGCTACAAACAAAACATCAGTTTTTATGTACGTTTTGTAGATGATCTTTTTTTGATTTGGAAGTCTGATGTATGTGAATTGCATGAATTTCTAGAAGAAATTAATTCAACCACCAGTTATCTTAATTTTACTATGACAGCTTCTGAACAACTGGTCTCTTATTTAGATGTGTATGTAGAGAGGATGCCTAGTGGTCTTTCAAATACTGGCGTTTTCAGAAAAGCCTGTTACGGAAACTCATTATTGCATAGATCCAGTATGCACCCAAGCTTTGTGTTTAAGAACGTCATTAAGGGACAAGCAATGAGAGTTTCTCGACTAAATTCAACAGAAACAGGATATAAGTCAGAGTTACATAACCTTAAACAACAAGGCCATGTCAAACCCAGATTTGATGAATATGCTTCACCTCAAAAAATCCAGATCCGTCAGAGCCACAAGGGCGGGAGACTTAAACCTCGACATGGCTATTAATAGGATGTGCTGGAGGGATAGATTCATCACCCAAAGACTCCCTATGCTGTGGAATAAAATCCCGGTATATGTGAGGAAGAGCATCTCGCTGGCCTTGTTCAAGAGAAATCTTGACAAATGGATGGGAGATCGCAGATATACCCCAGGGATTACCTGTCACTGCTCGACAGAGGCACAGCAAAATAATGGGTATAGTTCCCCATACTAAAGGGGTGGCGTAAGCCACAAAACTATGGGCTAGGCTTGTAAATGCCCTCGGGCAGATAGCCTAGTATGAACCTATGAACCTATGAACCTATGAACAACAATTACTCAATAGGACATACACACCATCAGAAATTAATTCAGGATTTTTAGAGGTAGATGGTTTAAGGAAAGATAGAGCTTTACCTTATTTTGCATCTAGTTCATATGAAATGAATGATGCACCTAATTGTAAAACTCTATATGATGAAAAGATGAAAATCTGTATCCATTACACACAAGATGTATACGACATAAAAAGAGCTTATTCTAAGTACTGGGAAATACTGAAAGTTGATCCTAGTATTATTGAATTCGTAGGTGAAGCCCCTAGCTTCATATACAAGAACAAACTTAATTTACACAAGATGTTATGTAGCTCTTCTAGGATAGAGCACATTACTAAATCAAATACCAATGTAGGCAGTACTCAACCTTGCAGGAAATGTAATTATTGTGATTTAATAGACAGTACAGCAATGTTCATACACCCCCTTACATTACAATGTTTTAAGTTTTACCCAGTAGCTAATTGCAGTACTCAGCATGTAATATATCTTGCCACCTTCAGTTCCTGCCCAGCATTTTATGTGGGCAAGACTGACAGGCGGCTTAGAGATAGAATTAGAGAACACATGTACAACATTAGGATAAAGTATGATAAAAATGCATTATCTAGACATGTTATTGATACATCATTAGATCACAAATTTAAATTTCTAGTCATGCAAGTTAATTATCCCACCATTAGAAGAGGGGATATTTGCAACAGAACATAACAAAATGAAACCAAGTGGATCATTAGACTAAGAGCTGATCGTGAACCTGGCTTAAACGACAGGATTCCTATTAAACCAATACTGAAAGGCAAAGACCTTAGGAAGTAGTAAATGGTATTTGATGGGTTGAGTAGCATATACAGATTGTATGGCTCTATTTCTTTTATGATATCAAATGTACTAGAATGTGAGCAACCATTTACGTCTGCCTTTTAGTTTTTTATAATGCTTAAAGGTACATTTAAAAGTCTATACTTGAAATCATGGATATAATTAGAGGCTGGTTGATGTTAAGCAGCTAGCCCCAATAATAGTAGGGCTATAGTACAAGGAAAATGTAATCTTGAAGTTGTGTCTTGTCATTAACAACAAAAGGCACAACACCTTATACTTTGCACTAGCTCTAATCATGATGACGTTGAGGTTACCAGGTTCATTTTATGTTGATCCAGTGAACCTATACTATTTACCATATAACACATGTTTAACAGAGATTAGCTGTTCATGTTTGCAATTTAGTCTTCAGATTTTTGTAAGACATTATTAAGCATACCTGTATACTTCTACTTGAATTTGTGCATCTAACATAAGAGCGATTGATGCTGCTATTTTAGTTTTAATGGAAGCTGTATCATTTCATATATGAAATATATCCTAGAATCTAGGTATTGCTTTGACAAGCTATTTCCAGCGAACTATTTTTGTTTCTCTTTTTAGAAGCACAACCAAGTGTTTCCACTTGAATTTAGGTATCTGATATATGTTTGACTGAAGTGCCTTTATTTGAACTTGGGTATTTAATAGATGTTCAACTGAAGTTTTTAATGCTAGTCCTGATAATTATCAAGCTTTATATTTCCTAAAATGCAACTTAGAGCGTAGGGTTTGTACTGACACGATATGCCTAGAGATGTATTTTAGCCATCTATCCATTAATATTGAATGGTTTTATATGCTTGAGTTTGCTTAGCACAGCTATTTTTATTTGGCATAAGTTTAATTGTAGGCTTCTATCTTGTTTTAAAAAATGCTTATTTGATGTTATCGTAAACAATTAATTCTAGCACATGAGTGAGTGTTTAAATTTAGAATGAAAGTATGACATTCATGTTCATATTTTTATTTTTTTTTATTATTATATAATTGATTTTAAGTAGTATATGTTGAACTGATCAGTCGACTAACTTTATACTTTGTATTTTATATACATTTTTATATAGTTAGTGTTGCTTTAAAAGTTTGAATGTGAGTTAAGCACAAGGGAAGTGATGTCACACAGACCTAAAGTATATATATATATATGTTAAAAGCTCTGTGATATGTTTGGCCTTTGGAAGCCTATAAGGTGAAAGTGCTTGCCAGTTTCTTTGTCAATAAAGTGTTCGTGTTCATAAGACTACATAGTTGTGGTCCTTTCAAAAGTGTATTTTGGACAGCTGTTTCCACTTGTAATGAGGTAAAGACCGAATTTCAACACATAATAGATTGTGCTGTTTTATTGTGGAACAAGTTTCTGTTTGGTGAGATGAAGACTGACCTGTTAATTCAAGAAAATTTACTGGAATTTAAACAGCCAGTGTGTTTTGCTGACTATTTTACAGCAAACTGTTTGCAGAAAACATGAAACTTTAACAACTGTTATCTTAACAGACAGTTATTGTTCAACATAAACTTGTTTTTGGCTATCAATTTGGATGGTTACCTTCAACTATCTGAGGCGCTTATATCGAATTTGCTTTCCATTAACTGTAAGTAAAGAACTGAAACTGGAATAGTGACAGTGGCTCTGCCAAGGTGTCTTGCCATTTTTTAACTAAGAATATATATATATATATATATATATATATATATATATATATATATATATATATATATATATATATGTGTGTGTGTGTGTGTGTGTGTGTACATAGATATGTATCTATATATATATATATATATATATATATATATGTGTGTGTGTGTGTGTGTGTGTGTGTGTGTGTGTACATAGATATGTATCTATATATATATATATATATGTGTGTGTGTGTGTACATAGATATGTATCTATATATATATATATATATATGTGTGTGTGTGTGTGTGTGTGTGTGTGTGTATGTACATAGATATGTGTATATATATGTGTGTGTGTATATATATATATATATATATATATATATATATATTCGACCTTGTTGCTGTACATGTAACCTGGACTGAGGCTGCAATTTGTCATGTGTGATCCGTGCTGTACCCCAGTAAACAGATAAAAATCAAATGAATGAATGAATGAACCAATCAATACAAAAATAAATAAATAAATATAGTTCACCCATTCAGTTCTGAAGTTATATCATTTTTTGCACGTTGCTTTCCAAGAGACAATAAATTATTTACTAGTAATGTATAGTTGTGAATAGTGGCTGTGAATAATATTAATTTCACCTCTTCTTCTTACAAAATTAGAAACAGAAATCAGTAAAGTAAATTGAATAGAAAAGGATAGAGCATCTGAACCTAACAGATATATATGCACATTCTATAACCTGCCTGTACTGTACTCTTTGTAGATCAGTTAGCTTTATCTTATTTACAAAATAGTATAATAATACACTGTGCCAAATATGTCATGAAGAAAATGAGTGCTGCCTTGTTATATCTGAGTCAAATGAGAGGAAACACTTTTAGTTTCCACGTAATATAATGCTTGCCATGTTCAAATGTAGAACATCTGGCACAAAATCTAAAGAGGCAAACAATGGTGCACATACAGAGCCAGATATCAACAAAAACATTGATCATTTCTACAAAGTATTTATTAATCTTGTTTTATACAAGCTTTAATATATAAAAAAACAAAAGGCAGTTTCCTTGCAGCAGCATTACTGAATATGAAATGAGAAATGCAAGCAGCAATTGGCTTAATAAGCTTGACTTATTTTCTCATTCAGATGGATTTACTCCATACAAAAATGGATCCCTTTCAACTTTGTTACATCATCTAACTTGGAACTGTAAATATTCAGCCAAAAGTAGTTTTAACTGTCTTAGGTAACAACATAAAATAGCAGATAAAAGCAGCTGATCAAATGACATATTCCATTGCATACTGAGCTCATTAGTTCATTCATCAGAATAAAAAAAACATTAAACAGTAAAACACCATAACAATGAAAGAACAGGAAACATATAGCATGACCCTAGGTCTGTAGAATCTGGTCCAGGAAAAAGAATGAACACCACTATGGATTCAGCTTTGGCTATCTGACATGATGGACGTTTTTCCCAAACAGTATCCAATTTTTATAGGGAAAGCAAAACAGGACTCAGCACTATATTTTCCTGGAGAATATTTTTCTAAGAGATTTTACAACAATTGAGCGTGGGATAGATGGGAGGTGGGCTACTTTTTATGTTCTTTGAAAATCGCCTGTAAAAAAAAAACATTAGTAAACTCATCCTACATCATGACATTCAGCTTAGTAATATATTATAAATGGATTGTTCCATACCAATACTGTTGTCCCAGCCCTCAGGGCTGCTATGATCTGTGGGATCTATACTTTATCATAGTTTTGAAATGCAGAACTGTTCTGACTTCTTCTGGGCCATGTGGATCTGATGGACATGCTCCACCTCAAAAAATCCAAATCCGTCAGGGCCACGAGAGCTAAAGACTTAAACCTCGGCACAAGTATGAATAGGACATGCTGGAGGGATAGATTCATAACCCAGAGGCTTCCCATGCTTTGGAACAAGATCCCAGTTCATGTTAGGCAGAGCCCCTCACTGACTCTCTTCAAGAGAAATCCTGATGAGTGGATGGGAGATCGTAAGTTTACCCCAGGGGTCACATCTGTGTCACTACTAGACAGGGGCACAGTAAACTAATTCTATTATATAAGGGGACCTTCATTGTGTCACTATTAGACAGAGGCATAGTATTCTAAATCTATTCTGTGCATTTTTGTACCATTTCATGGGGTGGCGAAAGCCACATCACTATGGCTAGGCTTACAAATGCCCCAGGGCAGATAGCCTAGTACTAAACTATGAAACTATGAAACTATGAAACTATGTGTAACTATTTCTCTTTTTAACTTTACCTTCTTGGAGCTGTAAGCTGAATTCACCTTTACTGATTCTATGTAGAGAACATTTCCTATTAGAGCCATTTCTTTAGTATCTCATACTGTCTCTTCTAAGAACTGAAATCTTTTACTTATTTTTTGTATTTGTTGCATTATTTGCTTCAAACCATTAAATTAGCTGAAGTAAAGACCAGATAGTCAGTATTACTGTCCATCATAATTTTACGAGATTCTCCAGTATTAACAGTTAAAAGGGCATTATTTATATCAATGTTCATGTAATTATCCTGTTTAATCTCCTATGTCAGTACTGTAATAGAATTCCCAGAGCACTTTCAGGTAATTTTGGCTTGTTTAATCTTCACTCTGCACAAAAGTTGCTTAGACACAGTTGTACTTAGCAGTATTATTGCAGTAACGGTCCAGTGGGAATGTAAAAAATGTGTTGTAACCATAAGCTGTCACTCGTGAATTAGTGCTATTTTTGATTGTTGGATTCTGCTCTGTCTACTTTTTTGAGTTTAGAAAGCTCTGACTTACAAGTCTAGGTGTATCTCATCCGGAAAATAGCCTTTTGGAAAAGATTTAACATTCCTGTTTGAATTTCAGGATCTTTACTGTGCTGATGCCATAGCTAATACAGATGTTTCACACATAAGATGTCATTCACAGACTATGACTGAATGGACTACATGTTAGATAAAGATAGGGTTAGATTCAGAATATGTTCATATCACTGCTTTTTAAGACAAAATGGTTTACATTTTTATTAAAAATAAATGTGATAAAGGTATATTTATTTATTTATCTGATTGCATTTCTTTACCATGATGGTCCAACTGGACAGACAAGCTGCCCCTTACCAGCCGAGTTATAACAGCTCCACAAAAAAATTAGTAAACAGTAAAATAATAGTTAATACATTTTAGATAATAAGCATAAATATATATTTAGATAAATATAATTTAGTCATAATTTGATAAGGGGTTTTGATATCAAAATAGTACACAGTAGAATAAAACATTATATAGTGTTAAATCTGAGGACAAGAAAATGAACAGGGATTATTTATGGTTTACATATAATGCAATGTGTTGCAAAGCTTTAAAACAGAAGCTTTATGCAGAAAAAATGAGGTTGACAATGAACACAGGAGGTTCTTTGAAGTACAAAGAAAAGTATTCAAGATTATAGTTATTCCAGGAGAAGTGTGAGAACCATTTATTGAGTAGAGAGGCTATACAGAAGTATACAGATCTAGAGAAAGAGGATGTATAGAGATTCAGAGAAAGAGGATGAGGGAGAGGCAGCATTTAGGTTAGCCCAGAAAGGTGCAAGAGCATGGCCAAGTGTTATTTAGGTGATTCTTTAAAAGTAGTTTGAAAGAAGTGTTGTTTTTGAATATTATAAGAGACACAGGTCTGGAATTAAAGAGAGAGAGAGGAGGAGGGAAAAAAAGGGTGTCTCTGACAGTATTGTTTGATTTAGTTACTGTTAGCAACATTTTGTCAAAAGAGTATGGTATTCATTTGAAACTACAGAGTTGCAGAATTTTGTTTTGACGTGCATTTGTCTGAGTCATATTTGAACTTATTTGTCATGACAAGCTGTGAGCTGTTTAAATAGTGCCTTAATTCAAGCCACTGATGTAATGATGGTTAGCAGCAAATTTTTCAATTTTGTATTATAGCAATGGTCAAGTACGGAGAATTGATTGGATTGCAAATTGACAAGTATGGAGGATGCGTATAAGAAAGATGGGATGAGGAAAGATGAGACATTGCTTATTGTAACCTGCTGTGTACAGAAGAGTTTGGCTCACAGTTTTTGACGGTTTTCTTTACAGACCATTTTTTGTGGTATTTAAATTTTAGACTTTCATCAATGGCAACTTCTAGTAGTTTGAGAGAGTTTTGATATTGTTCGAAGATAAAATTGAGAAGGATATTTGGTAGGATAGTTTCTTGATAATGAATAAAGTAAGTTTGGATTTTCAAGGATTTAGGAGGAGATGTGAGTCAGTTATCCAAGTCTCAGTCTGTGAGAGATCTTCTTGGGTATACTGTTGAACCATAATCAGGTATTTTTACAGAACAGGTGATTATGGAATTGTCTGCATATTGGATGATGGTTGCTTGTATGGTGGTTAAATGCAGGTCATAAATGAATATGTAGTAGACTTACTATAGAGCCCTGAAGGAATCCCACACTTACTAGGAGAAAGGAAGAGATGTCATGTCGCTTTACAGCTTTTTTTTCTGTTTGAGAAGTAACTGTTAAACCTGGATAGTGAGAGTTTATCATAATCTAGAGAATATATCTCCCACAGTAATTTTTGGTGTGACATAGTGTTGAAGACATTGTATAGATCAAGTAATATGGTAGAGACAAGGTTATGTTTCCTGACTTCATTTACCGCTGTAACTGCAATAGTGGTGCTGTGTTGTGGGCAGAAACCTTGATATGTATGGAATGTAATGAAGGTAACAACTTGGGAATGTGTACAATTTTCAAGTATTTTAAACAGAGCAGACAGGATGGCTATGAACCTGTTATTGGACAGGTCAGTGGGGTTTCTATACTTATGTAAGGGAATTATGTAGGATTTTTTCCACAGAGTGAGAACATATCTTTCCTTGATAGAGCAGTTAAGTAAGATGGACACAGGGTATGCCAGAGCATCTGCAGCTATTTTGATATATTCAGCAAAGTTTTAGTATTTTTCTGATAGTAGATGTTGTGATGGGTAGAAGTTTAAGAGCTTGGGAATGAATTGTTGGGTCTGTAGATGTTACACTAGTTGTAGAAGATTATGTGTTTTGTCTGGTTTAATTGCAAGGATCCAATCCAAGATGGATTTTCTATCTGTGGATTTCTTTTATCTGGTAGCAGTACAGATGATTTGGATAAAACCATATATGCTTATTGCATTTCTAGGGTTTTCTTCACTTATGGTTTGCCCAATCGATATTCGTGTCTCATAATATTATGGTTTCTTGAGATAATTCTTCATCTCCAGAAAAGAAATTCTTCAGCTGTGTTTATGTTATTATCAGAGAGTATTTAGACAGCTTTTATGTTTAGGTTCTGTGGGTGTTGATTTTGAGAGAGGATTTAAGTATGTAGGCATTATGGCATGGTGGACATCTTAGTGGGTATAGGAAGATACTTAAGATGCTTTTTTAGATGATGGATATCCCATCTCCTTTTTTTATGAGACCTGTCTAGCCTTAGAATGTCGTATCCAGTTGATAAGATTTCATTATCCTTTATATCTTGTGTGAGCCAGGATTCACTGAAGACTAGTATGTCAGTCTTGTAATAAACAATCCATGCATGTAATTCTGGCAATTTGTTATAAATTCTTCTAAGGTTATTTGAATAGAGGTGAAGGCTAGAGCAATGGTTGTTGAAAAGGGTTAGTCTTTGAGTTTAGTGGAATTCCTGTGTTTGGAATAGTTGTTTTGGTCCATGTTAGGGTGGATATTGCCACAAGGTTTTAGATTCAGTAAAATGAATGTGCAGGACTAAGGTTGTTTGTATTACAGCTTGGGTTTAATACCCAATTTCTGTAAGAAGGAGTTGCTGTACAGACACCTCTTTTTGAAAAGGTTAACATTTGATATGTTGTAAAGGAAGGGTGAAATGGCGAAGTTATAATGGGTGTTAATTGGGAGTGAGGAAGCAGTATGATGTCTTCTGAGATAGTTGCTGAGTAAAGGGTATTGGTAGGATGTATGTGGGGCTAAGTATATGAGAGGAAGACGTATAAATAAATAAGAGAACAGCATGTCTGTGTGGATGGCTGTCAGTGAATAGTAAGAAAAGATAGTTAAAGTTAGTGTTTGTATTAGCTAATGAGTAAAGGATTAACAACAGAAGAGGATGTATGGTTAATCTACTGTATAGAGTGACAAATTAAGTAAGAGGGTAAAAGGAATACAGAACAGTAGAAAGGAATAGGACAGATGAAAAGGCAGTATGGAAACCATAAGGAAAAAAATGTATAGGTGGATGTAACATGAGTGGTATAGTGTGGAGTTGATTTACTGCATTATGGGGGGAGAATGGACTGATGGGATTTCCTGATGGAGAGTGGAGAATTGGAGAGGATAAATGTAGCGTGGGAGGGGTGGATGAGAAATGGGTTAGGTAGGGGACCGAAGTGCTTGTCTCCTAGCCTCACTGCATGTAACTGCGTAAGTTAATGGTATTGCCTCATCCAAATCCTTCCCTCTAAGGACATCTGCAGGATGGTAGTTTAGTACCCCTGTTGTCTCAAGACAACCTACTATTGGCATTTTGTCTTTCCCACTTACTGGCTCCCTCACCTTTGGTTCCCCACCTTGCCTCCGTGGACACCTGTATGTCACATGGCCCCACTGGTTGCATTCAAAACATTTAACCCTGGCTCCTGGACGTGTACCTGGACTAGTGGCTTCCCCTGCTACTGGCAGATTCTGTTGGGGCAGTCTGTGCTGCCCACCATGGGTTCCTTTAGACCCAGGAGCAGTATTTGGGGTCCCCTTCCTGTGCAGGGCTACCTGCTGGCCAGGTATAGGTCTCCCTCCTTCCCCAACTCATCTGAAGTAGCACATTGTCTATCAGCTAACCAGATCCTCATGTCCTCAGGCAAAGTGCTAAGGGCTTGTTCCCTCACCAAAAGGTCTGCCAGCCCTTCAAAAGTGGTGACTTGAGTTGGAGGCTAGGCATTTGATGATAGAAGCCAAAAAAAAGGAGCATCAGAAAAGGCATGAGAGGGAAATGCTGACTCTTCGCCAGAGTCATGGAGGTAATGGGGAAAGGAGTAACTGGACCCCAGAAGCACAACAGGTCAGTAAAGTTCTTCCACAATTTAAAGAGAGGGATCATTTTGATAGTTTCATTCATATGTTTTAGAGGGTATGCAAACAGTATAGTGTTGGTCCCTGACCCCCTTACTCCATGGGAAAGCTATATTTTTTTTTTATCAAAAATGCCTGACTGTCTGTTTTGATTATACTGCTATAAAAATGTATTTTAGAATGTTTTAAGTTAACACCTGAAATGTATAGGAAAACCTTTCTTGAGCATAGACGGGAGGCAGATGAAAGTGTGTGTGAATATGTTACTGAACTGAGCACTTATTTTCATAGCTGGGTGAGTAGATGTCAGGCCACCACTTTTGAAGGGCTGGCAGACCTTTTGGTGAGGGAACAAGCCCTTGGTACTTTGCCTGAGGACATGAGGTTCTGGTTACCTGATAGACAATGTGCTACTTCAGATGAGTTGGGGAAGAAGGGAGCCCTATACCTGGCTAGCAGGGCAACCCTGCGCAAGAAGGGGACCCCCAGTACTGCTCCTGGGTCTAAAGGAATCCATGGTGGGCAGCATGGACTACCCCAACAGGATCTGCCAATGGCAGAGGAAGCCACTAGTGCCGGTACACGTCCAGGACCTAGGGTGAAATATTTTGAATGCAACCAGTGGGGCCATGTGGCATACAGGTATCTACGGAGGCAAGGTGGGGAACCAAAGGTGAGGGAGCCAGTTAGTGGGAAAGACAAAATGCCAATAATAGGTTGTCTTGCGACAACAGGGGTATGGAACTACCATCCTGCATATGTCCTGAGAGGGAAGGATTTGGATGAGGCAGTACCATGTACATATGCAGTTACACATGGTCAGGCTAGGAGACAAGTATGTGGGTCTGGTAGCCTGGGGGAGACCCAGACAGACTGCATACTTGGAGCCAGGACTGGTGAGGTGGTTACTTCAGGGAGTGAGCTATGCTGTAGCAGTGAGACTGAAGGTGAACCACAGCAGCTTGTGGGTACTGATGGTCCCTTGGACAGAGTGACTGCAAAGGTAGAGGTAAGTAGTAGTACCCAGGCTGACAGTGAGGCACCGCTGTCAGACGATGCCAGCATTCCTGTGGAAGAGGAGCTGAGAAGGGTTACAAGGAGAAAGTTGAGACAGGCTCAGCTCTCAGACCCTACATTGCAAGGCCTGAGGCAGGTAGCTAGGGAGGCATCTGATTCTCAAGGAAAGGGGAAATCTGTATACTAGGACAAAGGTTTACTATACAGAGAGTGGACCCCTGAGGGAGGGCTAGAAGGTGAATGAGTGCAGCAGTTGGTAGTGCCTAGAGCCTTCCATCTGCCGCTTCTAGCCATAGCCCATGATATTCCCTTTGCAGGTCAAATGGGCATAAAATGTACAACTAGACATATTATGTAGAACTTCTATTGGCCTGGAATTTCCAGAGATGTAACATTGTACTGCAGGACCTGTGAGCAGTGCCAAAAGGTAGGCAAGGTGGGAGACAAGGTGAGAGCTCTTTTGATGCCTTTGCCTGTGATTGAGGAGCCATTTCAGAGTGTAGCTATGCATATTGTGGGTCTTCTGAGTACCCCAAGTTCCACAGGGGAAAATTATATCCTAGTGGTAGTGGATTATGCTACACAATACCGTGAGGCAGTGGCTTTGTCCTCCATTGAGGCAGAGAAGGTGGCAAATGCTTTGTTAGAGATTTTCAGCAGGGTGGGTTTCCCAAAGGAAATACTGACTGACCGAGGTGCCAATTTCATGTCAGACCTGCTGGTTTGTCTGTGGAAGTCCTGTGGGGTGAAGCACATAAAGACTAACCCCTCCCATCCCCAGACTAATGATCTTGTTGAGAGGTTAAACTCTACAATCAAGTCCATGCTACAGGCATTTGCAGATCAGCTAAGAGGGATTGGGACAAATATTTGCCCCATCTGTTGTTTACTTACAGAGAGTTTCCCCAGGAATCCACAGGTTTTTCACCCTTTGAGTTGCTGTATGGGCATAGGGTGAGGGGACCTCTAGATTTAATTTGAGATGAGTGGGAAGGTGAGTGTGAACCTCACAAGGAGTCTGTTGTGGCATACGTCCTAAACCTCAGGACAAGGTTCAGGGAACTCATGGGCTTGGCCCAGGAGAACCTGGCAAAAGCCCAACAACAGAAAAAGGTGTGGTATGACAGGAATGCTCGAGCTAGAGAGTATGCTGTGGGGCAGCATGTAATGGTTCTCATTCCTGTCAGACACAACAAGCTTCAAGCAGCTTGTGAGGGACCCTACAAGGTGGTAAGAAAGGTAAGTGATGTTAACTACATGGTGGAAGTGCTAGGCAGGAGGCAGGGGCACAAATTGTACCATGTTAACATGATTAAACCTTACCATGATAGGGAGGTCCTTGTGCTGAGCATTTGCAGTGGATTGCAGGAGGAGTCTGAGGGAGATCTGGTGACTGATCTCCTCAGTGAGGCTCTGGCTGACACCTCAGTGGAAGGGGTAGCAATATCCCAGCAGCTATCTCCTACCCAGGTTCGAGAAATCCATGCAGTGTTGCAGGAATTTGGGGATGTGTTCACTGGGAAACCAGGGTGTACCCACCTGGTGCAGCACCAGGTGGATAGACGACCCCAAAGGCCTATTAGACAGGCCCCTTATAGGGTGCCTGAGAGAGTCAGACAGACTCTGAGGGAACAGGTACAGA